>NW_027112028.1:368595-375416 GCF_000696795.3 Halyomorpha halys
CTATTGAATGCAATGACAACATAGTAATCTTCAGCGACTCCCAAGCCGTAATACAAAAATTAACAACACCAGGTGCCGCAGAGTCATCCACGGAAAAAAAGTGCAGAAACATGGCTGCTATCATGAAGAAAAGAGGAAGGGCTATAGCTCTGCAGTGGATACCAGGCCATGTTGGCATAGATGGTAATGAGCAAGCTGACAAGTTGGCTAAACTTGGCTGTGTAGAGAAGCAGCCTGTTCTATCACTTTCCTACAGAACAGTGAAATCACGTATAAGCTCTTATTGTAAGGACAGAACAAGTGCTAGACACAAAGTTGAAGTGGAAGGAAAGAAGTGGGAGAGCCTACTGGATAAGGATAAATGAATCCCCGGCAATCTTAGCAGAGCTGAGAGAGTGGCCTGTTTTGGGCTAGTAGCAGGACATGACTTGCTCCAAAAACACCTCCATCGAATTGACATCGTAGATTCCCCGAAATGTCCTCTATGCAACATGGGGAACATGGATGGGGACCATCTTTTGGCGTGTGTTGGTCTGGATGTTGAGCGAGATGCGGACCAACTAAGAGGAAGAGTAAAATTGTATTGTGCTGCGAGAGGGAAAATGGCGTAATAGCCCACTTCAAATTTAAACTAGGAAATTTTTGTCATAAATCAATCATATCGTTTGTAAATATGTAGTCGCTAAACAAGTGTGCTTCAGTGAAAGCAAAATGCATTTAGATCTATAACGCAGTATCATCCTAATGATTATAACGTGATGTAAAAGGAGTTTTACAATTTCAGGCGTTTTTTAAATATAGCTCAATTTACCTATGGGGTGGGTCCGCCCGGGAAAGATTGCCTTCTGTATTACAATCTATGCTAGTTTGAGATTGTGACATATCGTGGATCGGCCAACATACTCGCTGTAGTATTTGTTTTAGAGACAAGTAAGACTACGACGGAGGTCGGGAGAGGCGGGTTTCATACCGTTTTCCAATTTCAGGCGTTTTTATGTATTGCTCGATTTAACTATGTTAATATCTCGTCTTCCCGTTTTAAGCAAATATTTCAATATCCAGACACTATTAGTAGAGTGTAGATTTAATGCACGAAACTGTTGGAGCCAAGTATGACAAGGCTATTGTAGCGGCTCATGCCGACGATATGGCCATCTACAGTAGTTCAATGAATGCAGACAGCTATACGTCAGGCGGGTAAGGCTTGTACGGAAATAACCAAGAAATGGAAGGGCTGAATGTTACAGTTAATCCCAAGAAGACCGACTTCCTTCCAGAAGAACATGCGTACTCTACCTAAATTATATAAGGTTGCAGGATGCGAGAATAGACCACCAGGCAGCATAGTATATCTGAGGGTACCCATTCATAGACACCTGACGCTAGCTCGCCACTGCAGCAAGAAAATCAAGCTGGTTAGGACCAAGTCTTACAGGCTTAATCACCTAACTTGCTAACTTCTCCTAATTTCTTTCTTCGCCTCAAATTAATGATCTACAAAAGTGTGCTGAGGCCAGCCCTGCTCTATAGAGCAGCCTTGCTGACTAACATAGCACCAATAACAGCCAAGAAGGCTCCAGCAGTTTCAGAGCAGTATGATCAGACGTATAGTGAAACATACACTACAAAGAGCAAAGACGGAACTCACACACGACACTCGACCTAACCACTGTGACAGAATTTATCACGAGGAGACATATCAAATTTTTTGATAGCCTCCAGTACTGCACAAACCCACTATTCAGGAATTTGACACCGACAGGAAGTCCACAAAGATGGGAGACCCACATGAACTGACTCAGTCTAGACTGAGGACGAGTAACTAAATTATTTTGGACTCAACAAACCTCGTGAGTCCCGTCACCATCAGACTGACACAAAATACAGACTCCAATTTCCTCAGTCCCCTCTTCAAATTCATTACTAATACAGAAAAAGAGGCTACCCTCTATCCCTTTTCCCATTACGGTAAACCTGGTAACGGACCCGTGGGGAAAATATTTTAATTTGAAAGAATGTAATTTTGTCATATTTCCTTTAAATTTAAAGAAAAAAAATCTTGAAGATTAAAATCTGTGACAGTGCGCGAATCACACAACTTTTACTTACCGCTCAGGAAGGCGATACATTCAAACAATATTTTTTTTAATACAACTTAGCTCTTGCCAAGATTGTAATGGTTTAACTGAAAATAACAAAGTGAGGTGTAGATAGTTGACCATAGATTAATAATTGGAGAAGATGGGAAGGGGGGAGGGGGTGCGGTTAGCAAAAAGAACATAAATAAACAAAAAGATATTTATTTATGCCGACCTTTCGACCTGAGTTTCAGGTCTTCATCGGGGCTATAGAACAAAAAGAGAAAACAACCACCAATCAGAGAAACAAAATTGAAAAGAAATGGTATACTAACAAATTTGGAATCATACAAAATATTGAATAGAACAATAAATAAATAAAGTTGATTGATAACCATGGAATGAGAGAGTAGCAGATTGATAACAGTGAAGATCTGATACTCAGGTCAAAACATCGGCATAAATAAATAATCTTTTGTTTATTTATGTTCTTTTTGCTGACCGCATCCATCTTCTTCAAAAATAACAAAGCCGTGTACAGAATTTGAGATCGGAATAAATCGGACACGCTCGGCTGCCTAATTTTCAAGTCTCTAAACTGCTATCTTTATTTCTCCATTTTCCCCTTTTAGTTATTAAGTTCTTTCAAAGTTCATATTTATTGATAATTTATTGTTTTTATCAATGCAAAATGGTTAATTATTTCAAAAAATAAAATTAATGTTAGGAATAATTGAAACTTAGCATTTAACAGGTCAAACTATTTACTGAAGAGGAGAATGTTGATTTTGCAGTAAAATCCTCCATTTAATGGAGTGTTGTTTTTTTAGTTATAAGTACTTTTATAAGCGTTATTTATAATCTTTCGGGTAGTATTTTTTCAAATTTTGGTGAATAGTTTTTATTGTGAAATAATTGATTCTATCGCACATGAATTAAACTAAAACGTTCCATGCCTAGTATGACGAAAAAATTAAGCGTTAAATGAACTCAACAGTCGCGTGGGACACGGATGGAAATGTGCTTTGAAAGAGTCTTGAGGTATTAAAATAAGAGAGAGAAATACTTTATTTATCTATGCTGCCTGTTGAGGCGAGGGGTGTTTCGTATGTGAAAACCGACCTCTTCCCCAGAGGGAAATGTACACTGCTTCGAGATAAAATAAAACAAAAAAAAATAACGGAGGACCTGAAATAAATATCACATAAAAAAAATAATAATTGAGAAAATGAAATAATAAAAAAAAATACCTTTCCAAGTGATACAGAATTTAATTAATTAGAATATAAACAAAAAAAAAATGAACTGTAATGTTGTTACAAAAAAAAAAGATAGTGAATCGTGGAGTAAAAGTGATAAACATATTTTGATACATATATAAACAACAAAAAAAATCTATTTACAATGGAAATAATAAGTTAATTAAAGCAAAAAAGAAAATATGACGCTCGAAGGGAGAACATAAAAGTCACTCACAGATGGGCGTGGGGTCGATATGCGCATATCACAACACCACAAGTCTAGAGTTGGTTGACCAGGATGACCGCTGGCGAGCTGGTGAGAGAGAGGTTACCGGGCAACCCGACGACTCCAAAAAACTGTAGACTTAACAGTGGTGACTGCCGGTGAGTCGGTGAAAAGGTTCCAATAGCTTCAACAAACAAGAGTCCAAACAATGGCGGTGGAGCGTCCGTGAAGCAGTGCGTCTCTCGTCTTACGCCGTGCCAAAGCCAACTAACATCGCTCCAGTGCTATTTAAATCTTCACTGCCAACTGCCTTATCCGCGGTTATATAGGAACTGGTGCCACTGCCTTCGGTATTGTTCCGCACGTGTTACACCTCCGCAATTTATTTATAAACGTAGAACCTCCTTATATCCCTTATTTTTATTTACAAAATTAAAATTACTTATAGCTAAAAAAAAATAAATGAATAAACATAAACTTACAACTAACAAAATTAAAAGTCACTTGGAAAGTTGTCAAAACAAAATTAACCTAAACAGAAATCAAAATTTTGGGCTTTAACACTGCCTAAATACATCAGGTTGCTATATCACACAGCATACTTATCAATCCGTAATCGGACATATACACATACATGATATAATCAGAAAAAAAGAGATATAATAAACAATTTTTTTCCCCCTACAGTTTCCTTTTACAATCCATTTCGGTCTGTACAACAAATACAAATGTTTCACTTCATTCCTATTTTTCTTTCTCATTTCTGCTCCTCCAATTTCACCCTTTCACAATTTTTCAATTCACCCGATCAACAAATTCGCTCTCCGGAATTCACCCTCCTAGATCCTCTTCAGTGACCCGCTTAACAAATTTAATATTAGACGGTAATGTGAGATCAGACCATCATTCATAGTCACAGCAGTAGATCAGTTTACCAAAAACAAACAAATAGATACATTTTACGAGAATAAGAGATAAATTAAAACGAAAATATAATAAAAAAAACGGTTACAGGAAACACTTGAATGGATAAATAAGTTTAAAAAAACAAAAAAAAAATAAAATAAATTATATTAGTTACCTTCAATACTTTCAAAATGACACAAAAGATTCAGATAATCCAATAAAAAAAGAGTTAAATTGATAGCCTTTAAGATAAACTATTGGACTGTTTTTGGGAGTTTACTTCTTTTTTGGGGAGGAGGAGGAAGGAATGAAATTATTACCCCTGAGAGCACCCAATCGTCTTCATATGCACCTGGTAGCGAGTTGTTGTTTTGGAATTCTCAATGTTTATTATTATTGAATGCCATGGATTTACTTAAACCTTACATTCGAACTCAATCCTTCTTTGTTTCCATGTGCTGCCTGGTTAGGAATATACGATCTATTCAATCTATACGGTTCAAGAGGTTAACGGATTTCGCCATGATAAAAGGAAGAACAGGTAAACTTGAAATTTATCGATGATAACTATATCTTGGTTTATTAATTTTCTTTATTATTACGTCAGTATTTTGGAGTTTACATTGGTTCTCTTTTGTACATTGACCCCATTCCATGTGTAGCTAGCTATTCATGCTTTGCCGCAAATCATTCTTCTCCACTAATCATTTCAATATCCATCTACTAATCACAGATTATTGTAATGCTTCCTTAAATTGATCATTCCTCTTCCTTTCATTTTTAGAATTGATCTATCGTATTACTTGATATGCCAATCTTTCAATCTCTAGTTTAGATATATAAAATAGATAAGTGCTAATTTAAAAAAAATTAAATTTTCGTAACGTCTTAAGGATGAAGTGTATGTTTGAGTTAATTTTAATTTGAAGATGGATTTTAAAATTTACTTTACTGTGAATTACTTTCATTAATTACCAGAATTACTGTCGTTCGAAGGACTTTCACTTGTAATTAATTTCCACCCCGTTGATTTATTAAATTATACCACAAGGGTCATTCTCACAGAAAGTGGCAAAATGATTTTGAATCGTACTGCAAAACTGTATCTAAAATTGATTTCTT
Source organism: Halyomorpha halys (assembly GCF_000696795.3). NCBI lineage: Eukaryota > Metazoa > Arthropoda > Insecta > Hemiptera > Pentatomidae > Halyomorpha > Halyomorpha halys. Next base: position 374,169 of record NW_027112028.1, read on the forward strand.
TCTTTTGCTAGTTAAGTAGCTTTGTATAGAGAATTCAATAAAACCACTGTTATTTAATGGATCTGCCCTATTCACCATGTTCCCAACTTCAGAATTTTGTGAGCCATTCCTGGACAAAAATTACAATTTATTTTCTTTTTCGGCCAAGAGTCCCATTGGAGTCCTGTACTACCTAACCATAGTTCCCCAACCCAAGTTCTTCATTTTGTGGGACCGCCACTCAATGAAAAAAGTCAACGTCCCAGGCCGGATTCGAACCGGCACCGCTAATAGACATCAAATTGGTAAAACTGAGTCTTTACCACTGAGCTATGGGCGAACCAATTACAAAATTAGTTCTACCATAAGTCAGAATACTTTAAACAATCTGTTTAACCTATCGTTTTGAACAGCCCTGATGAAGCCCTGCAAAGTGGGGCGAAACGTCGAACAATAAATAATTAAAAACTATTTATTTCTTTTTTGACCGCAACTCTGACCATCTTCTTATATTTAAGTTTTACGGTCAATTATATATATTTTAAATAATAATTTTCCATAGTTCAAAAATGATGGTCCTCATTTTTAGAACTGATTGGTCTTAATATTAAGAAGAACACATGATAGGCCTGAAAGCATTGCTGTATTTTTCAGGAATTTTCAGGATAAAGTAATATTTTCCGGGTTTGCTTTTCAACTTTTTTTTTCTTAGAATTAATAATTTAATAACTCGTTTCAACTTGTTCAAAATTTTTACAAAAATGAAATATATCACAATATATTTTTAAATACACTAATGTTTATTAAACGTTTTGTGAAAATAGGCTTTATTTTTCATTTCCAAAACTACATATTTGGAGAAATACAGAGGCATGATGCGGTTTTTACCGTACATTAATAAAATATTTATTGTTTGGATTTTCTTTGAATTTCAATTAAATTATTAAAGAGGGTGTCCCTAATTTTTTACTACTTCATTGAAGTACTTTAGCATTTAAAACTCGAATTTAAAAACTCGAACTCTAATCCACTCCTTTCTATAAAATTAACTATTAAAATTCAGCTATAATATTAAATGTGTAAATATTATTTATGAGTTATTAAATATCAATAAAAATGATTCTGTAGAAAGTCCTTAGGACCACAGTAATTGCATAAAATAAAACTATTGTTTTTTCTTTTTCGGCCAAGAGTCCCATTGGAGTCCTGTACTGCCTAACCATAGTTCCCCAAACCCAAGTTCTTCATTTGCTCCAATGGAAATATATA
>NW_027112028.1:375466-383068 GCF_000696795.3 Halyomorpha halys
TATATATATTCGGACCACACTCTGATCAGAAATAATCACTCTGAATAAAATTATGTCAGAAGCTAAAGATAATTCACGAACGTGAGCATCAAGACAAAAGAATCGGCTATGATTTACGGAATATGAAAATTTTGAAGTAAAAGATAAATTCCGAATACAAATGGAAAATAAATTCGAACCTTTGGAATTGGAAGTTCTAACGTTTGATGAAAACTCGGAGGCCTTAGAAACAGGTCTAAAGGAAACATCCATGGAAGTAACAGGTATTCAGGAGAAACGAAAAGCCAAGAAGTAGTTCACAGAAGAATAAGAAAAAATCTTTAGCCTACAAATAAAATAATCAGGAAATCAAAAAGATAATACCTCAAAGAAAGATTGCAATCTATTGAGGATATCTGACAGGCTGGAAATTCATGCGAGTTCTACGTCGACATCAGGAAAGAAAAGGTAGGGTGTAGATCGAGAAACATGCAAAATCCAGGAAAATATGACAAACACACGGCATCAAAAGAAAAGATACTAAAAATCTCGAAAGAACATTTCTAGGACTCATACAACTCTTGTGAATCAAGGAGAGCCCACAAACAACGAGGATATGGATCATGTTGAGGAACCCGATCCACAAGATTTGCAAAAACCGGGTATTCTCAATGTTTAAATAGCTATCGACAGACTTAAAAGAAAACCCCTGAAATAGAAATACTACCTTATTTATTTATTTCCACCTTCCCTTGCCTTATAAGCAATACAGGTGTGCAGCAGCAGTTCCATGTTACATATCCATCATCAAACTACTGCTAATGAATCAATTTACAATTTTAATGATTTAGATACAGTTTTCTTAAGGTTCCGTCTTCTGGGCGTCTCCGTCCGCAGGCATTCCAGAGGCTGATCTTCTTCTTTGACGAGTATTGAAGTGGCTTGGTCCAATAATTGTTTTCCACCCCTATAGAAATTCTTTGTAATACGGGTAGTTTTCTTCACTTACTAGCTGAGGGAAGTCGTTCTCTGTGAGGGGGTAGAGTCCGGTTTCCCTCAGCAATCTGACCTGTAATGCATCAAAGGCGATACAGTCTATGATGATGTGCTCGGCAGTCTCCGGAACACCACAACTAGGGCATAGGGGGTCGATATCCATCCCGTGGTCATGAAGATTAGCTCGAAATCCCCCATGCCTCGTGAGAAATTGAGAGAGCCAGGGGAGGACCCAGTTTGCTTCCATCCGTGACCAAACGGAGGGGAAATATTTCCTTAAAGTAGCACCTTTTGAGCTTGCCATTTAACGGCGGTTCATGGTGTCCTCCTGGAGAATGGTTTTCCATTTACTTGGACTCTTGTCAACCCTCACCTGAAGAGCCCCCTCTCTTGAATTTAAACATTATCACATCTTCCTGCAGGAAAAGGTCGAGAGGTACCCCTCCCCCTGAAATTTGCATCGCCTCATGTGAGACACTCCGGTATGCCTAAGCAAAGCGGTCCGTTGGATTGTCGCCAATCTTATCTTCTGCCGTTGCAAGAGATTCCGGTTCCAGACGGGGGAGGCAGAATACCCTCGACCACTCCTTTATACATGGTTATGGCCAGAAGGCGTCCCCCATTTCCCATTTCCCAAGTAATCCAAGTGAGGAGTCACGTTAAATCCTCTTCCAAATCTTACACCAAGGGGACTACCTCACTTGGACGTATCCTTGTTCCTCGAATTATTAAATTACTAGGGTGGGCCCTATCAGTTTTTCCTATTAAGAGAATGGCCTGTGTCTATAGAAAGACTACCATTACAGTTGTTCTAAGATGGTGAAGAACACATAAGAGCGAAGCTATCACGATTAATCCAGAAAATGTAGGAGGAAGAAAGGATACTTGAGGCCTTGAAACAGGCCTAATCTGTCCTATACTAACGAAGAACCTGGTTTTGGAAGATTATGACTGAGCTGGAGTATTATCCACAAACTTCATTTTTTTTAAGACTCCTATTTATGTAAAAATTATATAAACTAAGATGTTTTTCATTCATGGTTTGGTAAAAAAAAATCTAAGTTGGAACAGATTTTAAATTAACTTATTTTTGATCTCCAGAAAGAAATTGGAATTACAATGTTTCCAGTTCATAATGAGATTGCAATTATTTTTCAGTGAATTTTTAAATAATGTTGTAGTTCGTTATTTTTTTGTTTATTTAACAGTTCGGGATATGTTATATTTAAATGTCTTGTGTCCGTTTTGGCATTTATTGCGCTATTTTGATTATCAGATATTGTTATGACTAGCATTCTTAATACAACTATTCTTCTCTTTTTGTAGTATTTTAACGTCCTGCAAATTAAAATTGTGCCCTTTTTCAGCGCATACTTGTGTTATGTATGTAGTTTTTTGTTTTATTTTTCGGTTGGCTCTGTAGAATTTGTAAATCTTTGGCCGCCCCAACCAGGCTTCTTCCTCCTTGCCTGTCTTGGGTTGCTGCTTTCCAGTTTCTTATGAAGTAGTTCTTCCCGTTGTTTCTATAATACGTTATAACCAATAAAAAAAATAAGAAAATTATATCTGATAATTTGAATATAATTTTCTTTTTTTAATTTATACATCTGAATAGTGGTTTGAAGAGAATTAATATCTATAAAATATTAAAATATAATTCATAATAATTACGATAGTCTGGACAATGGAATGATGAACGATGCCGAGAGAGCTGGTAGGGGCTGGAATAGCGGTCGTGGCATCAGTTCCTTCCTACCTGTACCACCGTTCACATCACCCCTCACGAAGTAAGTCTTGCGTCGCCTATCATTTCTCTATCAATAGTTATAGCATTATAAGTTTAATCATTAATTGATTAGAAATCATATTTCATATTTTAATCAATTATTATAATTAGCAATTGATCTGGCCAGGGTATAACTATCCGTTGTCGAATCGTAATTCTTTATCATAAATGAATTTCAGAAGAATGTCATCGTTCTTTGCAGTATTTTAATGAAGTAGAAAGATATTCTAAATTTCGTCAATGAGTGACAGAAATAAATTTTGAAATAATTTTGCTTTCCCAAAATGTAGAATTTTAATGCCATAATCACTATTTAAGTTTAAATCATGAAGGTTGTTTTATTTATTGTCGATTAATCAGTTTTAAGGGGTCTTACAAATATTTGTCTGCCAATAATGCACTCTGTCATTTATTTTCCTTTTATAATTCATAAATAATGTACATTAACTCCTGGCTTAATGTAAGCAGAACCTTTCCAAACTTTTTTCGATTCCGGTAGAGGTAATACGGTCCCACATACATTTTTTTTTATATTTCTTTTATTAAAAAAAAAAAAAAAAGAAGAAGTTAGTAACTTTAAAAATGCGTCAAGCACATGCTAAACTTCTTTGCAAAAAACAGCCAGTCCCACAAGCACTTAGTTTCCAACACCTCTCAGGTCCAGTGGAGCTGACCACAGTATGTACTGCACCTCCCATTGCATTGTTAATATGTAATTTATCAAAAACACGACGGAAATAGTCAATAGAAAATAGTAGAATTAAATATTAGTTTGCACGTTTGACATACATAATAGAACTAACTAATGAAAAACAAAGAATAAAGTTCTTACTCATATTATGAGAATATATATAAACTAAATCTTACCCAACTTTTTTTCGGGACGTCATTTGTTGGCGGCATCCTTGTTCGGCTAAATAGATTTTCTGTCACCCTTGTCGAGCTAAAAACAATTTGCACCAAAGCTATTCTGAGAGCAGTGTTTTAATGCAATGTACATTTTCTATTTTAATTTATAGTTTTTGTTTTCAAAAGATGGCATTCGCTTATGGTACTTCCGCATACGCTTGTGACGTCCCAGTGTGCCGCATCATCCAGTTTGGGAACCACTGCTTTAGGGTTTTGACTCTTGACTTTATTATGAATGATATTCAATATCGAGTAAACAGTGAATAGATACACTGTAGTTGTACATTCAATAACGAATTCCATAAGAATCTCATTGTAAAATATAAGAAATTGTACATATTTTTCAGCCAAAATGCGCGAACGAAATAAATTAATTTTAGGTCCTAACTGTACCATTTTTAAAAGTTTCATGGAACCAACATATGATATTGACTCTTAGAATTCATCTAACATTAAACTAGTTTTGAACAACGGATTCAATTGATTTATCTTGAAGAAATTTATCTGTCCACCGATAAACCATCCCTGAGTTATATTTTATGATTATACAGAACAGCGACTTTATTTTCTTGGAAGTTTTTACAGAGACGCGATAAAAAACTGGGCCATGCTTCTTAAAAGGCTCGTTGTTAGGCAGTGTTGTGATGATTATGAGGAGGTTCCGTTATCCTTAGCAACGGTTTATTATTAACGAAAAAATTATGGAAGCTAATAAAAACTCTTTTGGTCGGGTTCCCGCTCATGACGGTCATGCACTATATAGATTGCCATCATTCTGACCACTGGCCTCCGAGTACGATCGGGTCTATGTAGGTTAGTTATGGAGAAATACATGACTGGATGAAGATATCTTTTCAATTATTTAGTGCATTTTATTTACGTTTTCGCTTTATGTTTGAAGCAAAGTTTGGTATGTAGGTACTATTTCCTCACGAAGAGAAAGCATTTCATTAGTCAAAGATTGGCACCTTGATACTGATGGATGATAATGGAGAAAAATTTTGCAATTCCAAGGTTTTCCATATATAAATAATTTCTTCCTAATTTTAGTGTGTTATTAGACATGATAAATTCATTTATGCTACTAGATAATTAAATACGTCTCTGTATAAATTGATTTATAAGTTTTTAATGACCTTAGTTTAATTTTTTTTTAAATATAAAAATATATATAACAAATAAATTTGCTATAAAATGCCATGATACAAAGAAGTGGATAATCTACCCATTGATAAAACTTCAATAACATTTATAGAGAAGATCTCAAGGTCATCCTCTATCTAGACGCCTAGGAGGATTATCAGGTAATGAATGAGAAGCCAGGTTAGAAACAAGTGGGTTTGGGAGGTTGGGAAGTTTATCATAATAGGATTGGTATCCGGTTCTGGGCAAATCGGCAATTAAATATAAATACATTTTTACCATTACAACCCATGAAGGGTCCAGGGTCCAGTACTTTGTAACGAAGTACTGTTACTAGACAAATGGTTGTGCAAAGAAGTGAATTGATCAGAGTCATGCTCGATCACCAGATTTTCCCTAAATTAACAAGGTACCTAGTTTATGTGATTGGGAGACTGGGACTCCCGCAGGGCTCCCGAACCCACAGGGTTGACTCACGGCTATAGTAGCCGAATAAATAATAATTTGTCACATTTAGACGCGGTTTATACAATAACATATATATATATATATATATATATATATAACCAACCAAAATATATTATATATAGATATATAATATTAATTTTTTCGATGACCAAATGAATTTTTATATTTTTTTTATCCACCTAAAAGATTTTTTTTATGTGCCTTACTTCAATGTTTCTTTTACCTTTGTTCACTATTAATTGTAATAGTATTTTTTTTTTTGTTAGTAGTTTTAAGCTTACTATTAATTTAAGGAGAGTGGGAAAAATAGTATAAGTCAGTTTTTATAGTGTGCAAAATACTTAACCTGTTTCGGCGGTTTTTCCTCTTGCCTTTTGTTATCACAATTTATTTTACTTTATGACTTATAAGAAATTCATAAAATAATTTCATGATGTTAAATAGGGATTGATTTTATTTAATAATCCAATTACATTTAGTGATTGGCATCCCTTAAATCTTGAATAAATAAATAAAATGTTCCAATTTTTTTATTATAGAAATTATACTTGTTGAAAGATAATGATTAATTTGTGTTGAACCATCTTTTTCAGGTTTATACTCAAAATATGGGAACACTATCACGTATTATGATGTATCATTTTGTTCTATTAAGATGTGGGATAGATTGAAACAAGGTGAAAGACTGAAGTAAAAAACAGACAAATTTATTGCTATATGCTTTTACATAATAATAGAATTGAGCGGTATGCGGACCAACTAAGAGGAGTAAAATTGTATTGGGCTGCGGGAAAATGGTGTAAAAGCCCACTTCCTGTGGCGTAGGAAAAAAAAAAATAATAATAGAAATCATTAACACGTTTTGCACTATGATGTTTGAATTGTCTTAATGATCGTCCGATTTATAACAAACCATGTTTTGATTGACCTAGAGCTGGAATTGATTGGAAATAATTCACGTTGGTTAATGTTTTTCAATAGTTAAAAATAGCTTAAAATGTAGCTCTGCCTAGAAGTATGCGTAATTTATTTTTTGTTAATAGATTCTTATGTAAAATACAACTTAAATGCACAATTATGTAGTTTATAATGATGTTTCGGCCGCTTGTAATACATTAGGAGTTATTGGCTATAAACCTAAAAATATATGGCGTCCATTTTGAAAAATCTTTTACAATCGTCTTTTCAAACAGTTTTACACTAGAATCTATTAAAAGGAATTAGTTTACAATTACTTCTAGGTTAAGTTACAATGTTACTGAACTAACAATGAAAATAAGTAAAATTATCAAATTTCTTTTGGAAACTGGCTCGAAATAATTTCTAAACATTTCATATAAAATACAGATTTGAAAATCCTAATTATTGGTCTGCTTCTATATTCAAACCATTAGCTCTGATATATTTAATTATTTCTGTAGAAATAGGATATATGAACATCTAAATAGGTGCTTTTTTATTCAGGTCGTAAGGGATTTAATTTTCCGTTCGAAGGATTCTCATTATAAGGTTTTGCTAATACAATTTGAAAACATAGTGAACAGGATTCATGGAAGTTATTTCGAATTAAAAAATAATTCTTTTGAATATTTTTATTTCATCGCTGGAGTTTATACTGGAGAGAGAACTATCAGTCAGGTGATGAAGACCGGTGCAGTGCACAATAGACTGGATGCAGCGGCTGTGCAGGCAGGATGACTGACCGGGCATCGACTTGTCAAGGCCGGCTTCTTCAATGGTCCTCTGCCTTCAAGATTCAAACTTGTCGATAAGCTAAAAAATACGCCAGAGAGCTGGAAATAAACCATGATAATGAGTCGAGTTGAAGAAATAATAATAAACATGGAGCATTGAAGAATTATGAAGTAATATTTTTTATTATTTTATGTTGAAATAAAAAAGAGTTTAAAAATTAAATTAGTAGATTTATGGATAGAATCTTTGCATTACAATGTGATTAATTTGATGACTTAAAATTTCTGATAATTTACTCGACTGTTGGTCTTCTTATGTTAATAAAAATAGTCGAATATCTATCCTATCTATCTATCTATCTATCTATCTATCTATCTATCTGTTCTCTTTACTTCTGCCCCCACATGATTAAAAAAAGGGGCGTCGCCTTTTGGGAATCTCATTTCCTCATTGGCTATCATCAGTCACGCTCAAGAAAAATACGTAGATATTTTTTATCATTTTGACCAAAGCCTTGAAAAAGGGAAAAAACTAGAGAAGAGGAAAAAAAATATTAAGTAACATAGAAGTAGTGTGAATAATGACTAATAAATATAGAATTTATAACAGAATGTCGTGCAGCAGTC
>NW_027112028.1:383118-449999 GCF_000696795.3 Halyomorpha halys
ATATACATACATGCACATTAATAAAATAAATTTGAATATGAAAACGAATATTTCCGATAAATTTCTTTTTTTACTTCTCAAAGCACTCCAACAACTTCTAAAGTTACTGATCTTCCTTACGCTTCTTTCGTATAAGTATATGGTTTAGATCTCACTGAATTGTATCACTAAAGGTATAGTAGTATAATTATAATGTACAAAAAAATTCTCGCCAATGGGTGATAAATGATAGAAAAATTTTAAAATATTTTAAACATTGCTATCCGTCTTAGAATATATTTGTATTTCTTATTTTTATTAAACTGCTGGATTTATTTTTTAATTAAAATTTTGCTTTAATATTCTTAAAATTGTATATTATTATTCATAAACAAAAAATCTATTTTTCTTTCTTATTTATCATTATTATATTCCCGTTAGTGTTTGTAATAGTTTTTTAACAGCAGGGACTGTTATAAATAAATATGAAGTAATGATGTTATTTTAATTGTGTTGTTCCGTTAAAGAAGTGCCTTATTAAATATACATATACACATATACATCCTCCAATAGTAGACGTTTATTGGTGAGTCGTTTATAAAAATCATTCTCTTCGCTAATAAACTGGAATAGAAAACAATTTTTGTCATTTATTCCGTTATAAACATTAAGGCCTTCGTTAACCGTTTCTTCGCTGTAGTTCTTTGCATCTCGGACTTATGAAATACTTTGGCAATTAGGACACTATGGTGTCTTACTGATGGCTATGGCACACATCAAACAGCATGCGTTATGGTATTTACAAACTTTGCATTTGCGCATGCTTTAAGCTATTTCTATACTGTACATTTGTTAGTAGAAGACTACACTGTGCGTTATTCGCACTAGAAAAACTCTCAGTGTGGACATAGCTTATAATAGAACAGCTTATTAACATGGTTATCTGGCATTTAAGATTGTATTGTAAGTTTTAATCCATTGAAACCAATTTTTTATTGTCTCATTTGATTTACCCTTAATTGAATCTCAATAAATATATCTGTGCATCCCAAAAAATATCGTGGTCTCCTGTCCTTTCTGTATTTAAAAGAACACGGTTTATCAAAGCTAATCAACCGCATTCATTGGTATGCAGTAGTCAGTTCAGTCATGAAGACAGCATTCAAAAAATATAGTACATGTATATATATAACGGTACTATAAATCCCTTTTCCGGATTTCAGGGGCGATGGATTTTGACGAATAAAGTATGGAATGAAAGAGAATTTCATAGAGTTGCGACTAATCTTAATTTCGAATTTAAAATTCTTACTTGAACTTTAATAAAAGTCATTAAAAAATGTGAGTTATAGAACTCTGGCAGGGGTAAGTCAGTGGATCGAGACGTTGTAAATTGGGTTTTATAGATTTCGACATGAGCATTAATATCTAAGTACGTTCCGCTGAAACGTAAATTAGGCCGTTTGTTTCAAAGCCCAAAAATGGACCGTTTTTGAGATAGTGCATGCATTAGGAACTAGACAAACCTCATTCTAAGGTTAGCTATCACAGCGCGATGGGGTACTTAGTGACGATTGCGCGAATGGCTCAGCCGTTTTTTTTATATCGGTAGCTCAAAATATTCCACTAGATATAATTTTGAAAAGTATTGGATCAAATTTGTTTAACCTGTCTATGCTTATACAAAAATATTTTGAGCTAAAGACCTGACTAATTCATAGATTTTATTGCTAAAGTTATACAGTGATATTGCAAGAATATTTATAACAGATTGGGCTGGGTTAAACTAGTATATATCTTATAGGCACTGCAATCCACCCATTAAAAAAAAAAAGTTTTTGTAAGTAGTATTTTCCCCTACTAATTATATATTGTGTATTGTTTATAATTTGTAATTTTAATTATATATATTCTCTCACAAAATATCAATTTTGTTCAAATTTTGTGTACTACCAAAAATCGTAGATCCTACAATAACCATCAACTATATTGTATAAACTATAGTAGAAATATATGAAAAGCTTACCCAACCTCATTTGAAATAAATTAAACTAGCTAAACACTCTCTACATTTATGCAAACATAGATAAGAACTAAACTAATCTGTTTAAATCATCAACTATAAATTAAATAATGCAAAAAGTAATAAAATAAAAATTGGCATCCGCACACCTACTTGTTTATAATATGAGAAATAAAGTTGAAGCATTAACTGTTTGGCAACAAAAATCAAAATTTGACCAAAAATAGTAAAGCGTGTCAAATTTTGGAAACATCTCAAAACGAGCAATATAAAGTTAAAGTTATACGCATCAAGCTGAGTTGAATTTTGAAGCTAGGGAACAAAAGATGCAATGGCATGAAGATGCTGTCTCTTTTAATAACTAGTGAAGAAGGCTGCACCCATCTCTTGTGTAGCATGAAAACTCAGGATGGGAGCTACTACTGAAAGAGTTGTAGTAGTAAATTTTTCCCCAAAACGCCAAATCAAAACCCGCTTTATCATTTTTTTCATAATATTTCTTCCCCCTTAAAAAATAAATAAAGGAAGCAATGTATACATATTGGCATCTATACTTATGTAAACATTGCTTCCTGTTAAGAGTTCAGGTTCGATCAGATGAATGAAAGTGTTGAGAAACCGCGTGAAGCAATTAGAAATATACCTTACGAATCCTTGTCCCTTCAATATGCCAAGTAACTATGAGTTAGTATTTATTTCTAAAAAAAATATTTGTTATACTTATATTGTATATTGTATTTGTATAAAATACTTGTGACAAAGACTCCTTTAATTAGCTTGTAGTGGTGACACTGCCATGAAACAAAAGACATACTACCTCTCCATGAACACCCGCTTCCTCTTCCAAGAACTATTGAGGACGCCTGTAATTGAGTTCTCTCTTTGCCTTATTTTTCCCCTTCTTTCTCGCATTCTACTTTCTATCCTCGGCATTTATTCTACTCATGATTCGTCCCTGATCTCAAACGACGTAAAAGTAGGAAATGCAACATATTTATAGATGCTTCGGAATAGTTCGTATCTTCAGAGTTTATTGTAAACGCTTTTATGATTTGGAATTACATAATTTTAATTACAAATGTAATATCGTATGACTTATAAAATATCGTTTGAAATTTTTGCTGTATATGAGTTTGGGTTTATCAAATTTGAATCTGTCCTATTTTCCTTAAATGAGTGGTGAGACTAGTTTGGTCTGGTTTGTACAGTTTCTTTTCGTTATAGTACAACTTTATCTGTATGTTGATACACTCAATGGCCTGAAGGATCTTTGGGTAAGCTATGCTTGGGTATGCTTTTAAAGCATACTAAAATATAGTTGTTTGTTACAACACATTCCTCCCGATTCTAACATATAGAAGCGAATATTGGACTCCTACGACCAAATACAAGAGTCAAATCAAAGGGATGGAAAGATTGAAATAAGAGACGACAAGGTTAATTTATTTATTTATTTACTAAGATATTTACGATAACTTAAATATGTTAGTACGAAAACGATTTTGGTGGAATAAGCCCTATATTTATTTGTAAACAAAACTAAATATTATGTCCACTCAGAAGACTTCCCTTATCACTTTTGCTCGTGCTATCTTCACTAATATTTTCCCAATAAATATTTATTTATTTATTTATTGTTGAGTTCATCTGTCAAACGATCGTCTGAAATGTCCTAAGTGATTTACAGATTTAAAATAATTTGAAAAATTAATAGGCCATAAGTGAACGGAAAGTGCGGAAAATAAGCAAACTTTTTTTAAAATAGGGTACACACTTCAATGCGCCATATTTACTAATATTTCCAATTTAATTTTTTTTTTTATCCTTTAGGAAATTTCATTACAGTTAAAGGAAAAATAAAAATGGTTTACCATAGAGTGTATACTTTTTGAGTTACAAGTAAATAAAGTGTTCATTTCTTCATAACTTTCGTTCATGCTTTTTCTCGGAATACATGTACGAAAAGTAATAAATATGTAGTACCCTGGCAGGTGTACTGAAGTCACCCTTCTTTTTCCAGGGCGATTTTTGCGTTGGAATATAGTTCACAAAATCATAAAGTTTACTTGATTATTTCTACTTTTTCCAGAAAAAGGGTTAAAGGGCTGTAAGTAAAATATTTTCATCGGGCTGTAAGTAAAATATTTTCATCGAAGTCGTTAAAAATCCATCTATCTATTTAAAAATACGCTTTTCGGCTACTGAATACAATAAAAACGACTACTGCTTTTCTAATACCTGAAAAGCCAATATGAGCATAGGATACCAGCTTTGGTACTCATATGCCAAGGGCTGAACTCTACTTATACACAAAAAAAAATCGATCAACGTATCAAAGAGATTATCATGAAAATCAAAAAGACCTTTAGACCAAAAGCCGAAAATGGGTTTGTTACTGAAGGCGCTCTGATGCGTAAGCAATTAATAATTTCTTTAATAAATAAAGAAGATAAAAAAACAAATATTGATTGCAATAATGGAAGGATTATGGTTTCCTTGTTCAATGTGATGATAACCATAATGTTACTAATATCTGACGCGATAAAAGAGAAGTATACAGTTGTTTTTTCTAGTGCATTGAACACTTTTTTAAAATGATGGAGTTCGGAGTCGGCGGTCCTTTGCAATGATAGACATTGTCATTAAGATAGGTCGACTACGATGTGAGCGATACATCTGGCGAGAATGGACGAGGACCAAGTGCCGAGGAGGGTACTTGAAGAATGGTTACACGGCCGGAGACGAGTAGTAGTAAGTGGTAGACCTAGGCCGCGTTGTGCTGCCGGTGTGGCAGATGACGCTCGGTCCATCTGGGCACTCGAAGCCTGCCAAACCAGAGAGATGATTTGGTCGAAGCCAGTTAAGAATATTTACAAACTACTTTACGTTGTCACTAATAAAACAATCCATAAGAACCTCAATGTTTCATATTTTGCCGATTTTGCCAATACCAGATATCATCAATCCATCCATGATAAACTCCCTAACCACCTAAACCCACTTGTTTATAACCCTGCTTCTTCTTCAGTACCTGATAATCCTCCTAAGAGCTTGAAAATGAGATGATCTCGAGACTCTACTCTAAGAATGTTATTGGAGTTCTACCAGTGGTTAGAGTCTCTACAAGACTGAATAATGCTATTTTAATGTGATTCATATCACACTTTCTTGTCTTATTTGTATTTAATATAGTTGTAGATTTTCAATGAATAAAAAAATTGTCTAAAACTTATGAATCGATTTTCGACAATTCTTGGATAAGGACTTAGCATATTAGAATGGTTATGATATTTGATTATCAGCTTAAAGTTTTCACAGGTTTACTTGGTATTTGGATTATATATTTTTGCGTATATATGAACTTTGTTATGAAACATTTATAATCATAATTTGATCAGGAAATATTATATTTCCAATAATCAATATTGATATAACTAAGTAAAAATCTTTATTTCATAAATATCTCCTCAGCCTGTAATATAAGTTTAATGCTTCCCCAGGTGGGCGAGACCAGCCATTGTGAATCTTAATCATAGGCCGAGGAATGTAGCACAGGAATAGTTAACGGTTACACCTCGTCGTATCTAGGAAGCAGCTAGTTTATATCACTACTTCCTTCAATCAATTAACTTCAATTCATATGTGGGCTTGCATTATTGAGTGTATAATTTGTTTATTTTGCACTTATATTTAGTCATCAATTCATAAAAAACATATAATGCAAAAATTCACTGGATTTTACAAATAAAGCCTTCTCATTAACTTTAAAGTAGAAAATAATTCATGTCAACTTTAAATAATTGAAAATTAGACTTAGAACTTGAATCACTGAAAAAGCTCGATGCTCACACTGACCTTGAAAATCCCATGGGATCTACTTTTTTTTAATAATCTGTTTGAAAAAAAATGAATAATCTTTTATAATCTCAATAATAGCGGATAATATTAACTTTCTTAGTGATCTATAGTCATATATTAGAATTAAAAAAAAAAAGTAAGATGTTAGTAAATTTCACATTTATTGAAATAAAATGTATTTATGTATGAGATAAATATTCGTTGCTATCTAGGACCAACTAATAAACGGCCACTGCCATAACATGTCGACAAGCTTCTTATTATTCTAGCGGGGTGTTCATTTGACTGAGACAAAGGAAATGACCGTAAAAATAGCGGTAAAGAACGTCATCATAGCGTTCGTTCGAGTTACGCAGGCGATACGGTCAAATGGGATTTTCGAACAAACTATTAGAAACTTCTCTCACATTCCTAGGTTCACTATTATATGTCAAGGGATACCTGGTATTAATTTAGCCTGTCATCGTTGTTGTGTTAAGCACTTTCATCTCTTGTGTTCACCTCGAGGTAGCCGAAATCGCCTTGGTAGCAATTCATTAGGATTCATTCACAGCGTTTTTGTTTTTTTTCAGATGACTAGGTTAGTAGCAACTTATTCAAACCATTTCAGTTGTATTTCCAATATTTTCTGAAGGCATTTGTCTGCTTCATATACAAGAGTTGTGAGATACAATAAACGAAGTGGAATAATTTTATTTTGTCTTGAAATTATAGTCTTTCCGCTCACGGCTTAAGGAGCCTCAGATGAACCTTCTGTTCCTGCTAGCTATTGCCCAAAAAGATTGATCTATAAAAGTATTTCTATAAAGAAGGAAATTAAAATGTGTCAAATTGCGTTTAGCTACAGAAATGCTTATTATATATATATTAATTTTTCCCTCTATATATTTCAAATTTCCTAAATTCTATTAGAACCTCCTCTTCCCTCCCCAGGAAAACACTGTCGTAAAATAAAAAACGACATAACAGTAATTGTGGTTTGTTTACTTTACTTAAATATAAATCAATTAGATACTGTATTTGATACAACTATTATAAGTAATATAAACTATTATCAACTACCGAACATTTATAGCTGAGTTTTTGAGAATACATAATAGCTACACAAAAAAATGGCAAACCCAGAGCAAAATTACACGGCATTAAGTTAAAACTACCCCCTCCCTTCCTTGTTCCATCAAAAGTTAGTTCGGTTCCAAAATGAATCTTGAATGATTTTTTTCAAAATTTATTTATCAATTGTTGTTTTCATTCGAATCATTTCCCGAATATGTTCTCGCTTAATGGTAAATGAAAACAAAGTTGTGATTAACAGTTCACCTGTTCCTCAGGTCAATCGAAATGTAGAGAGGGGGAAGAGTTTCTTTCCCTCCCACGGACCGTTCTCATTTCTTCACTGGAATATTCTTGTGGGCTAGTAGTGATCTAGTTCTGCTTATCACTTTACATCGTTAAGTCTAATCTAGAAAATATAAGCACTCGATTGCTTTCCCGCTGAATCAATGAATGCTGCTAATATCGTTCCCTTTCTCTCTCTTCTTTATTATCCTGAGACCATTCGTTGTGGTTGTTATTGCAGTATAATCTGCGCGGGCTCTAACAATTGTGTCGGAGCATTAGTCATATCCACTTTCCAATCAATTCTAGGGACATTACATAAATACTTGGTACATAAATGTAGGTAGTTTAAACTCTTACCTTTGTTTATTTATCTGAATTTTGACCAAATCCTATTTGGTCAAAATTCAGATAATCTTTTAATTAGCACAAGATTAACTAATTTACTTAAATTAAATTTGACTAATGAAACATAAAAATGATATTTACGTTAACAAGCAGAGAAAAAAAGGAAATACAATTTCTTCCGAGTTTCACTTTAATAAATTCTTTACTGAGTTTTTTTTAAAATAATTTAATTTTCTTAATCTTTTTTTTGTTTATATTTACTACAACTTTTTGGTCGAGTGCTAGGTACGGGCTAAACCAAGGTACAAGGCTCACATCTGGCTGGACTTGATAATAACCTCTTCCATTTCTTTGAGATTCCCAGACATAACGATATTGCCATTCCTTTATCACTTCTTTCTTCAAGTATTTCAAGAGAACGGCTTAGGGACGTTAGGATTCTTTTACATTGTTTTACGGCCTGCTGTGTATTTAATAAATATTACATAGAATTGGTAATTATTTATTAAATCACAAAAAAATATGGTTTAGAATCCATAAACACATTAATTTTTTATTTGTTACCTACTTTTCTTATTAACTTATTGAAAAGGGGCCTGTAATAAATTGTATTGTTGGAGAAATTCAGCCATAAGTCATGTCGAAGCAAGTTGACAGATGAAAGTTAGACCTACATTCTGACAATAATTTATATAGTTGAAAAAAAACAAAAAAAATTGTGCTTGGTAGTGGAAGTGGAAGAAATGTTAATTGTACCGGCCGAGAGAGGCAGGACGTTTGACAGATTGGAGTGTTTACCTCAAATCGGGGGTGCTGGGTCCTGTAGCTAGCGGGCCGGGTACCGTTAGCTCTGACGTCACCTCACACCTCGACCTCCCTGGAGAGAGTATTCGCCAGTCCTCCAGATAGTATTTGCTTCCGAAAACTAATGATCCAAGTCAGGCACCAGTTATTCATTACACGAAACTATGGCAGTAAAAAACGAGATGGTTTGTATACAATTCGCCTCTTCAATGGGTTTAGTTAGTTATGAAGCATACCTTTATAAAATATTAATTTTTTCCCTTATGTCGTAAAAACATAAATAAAAAGGGAAGATCCTGGCCGAGTAGAGAAAACAAAACAATTAAGTATTCTGAAGACCAGAGTACTCTTTCAACAGTTTTTTTTCTTTTTCTAATTTTTCATCTGAAACAACAATTTTTACAAGTTCTAAATAGAGCGTTATTAGTCACAGTTTAAAATATTATATTAGTGGATTATGACTTTAAAAAAATTGTTTTTAATATTAATAATAAATTACTAAAGGTACAACTAATGTAATTGTACCTTGAGGCACCCTCAATGACTTGTACCTTAGCTTATTACTGAGGTCATGCAATACATGCAATGTTTATATAAATGGACTTAAAATTTTGATAGATTAACAAATAACACAAAATAAATGAAAAATTGTGTTTAATGATGAGTAAGAATACACTAAAAAAATAATAATGTCTCTCTGCTCAAATTAATTTACATTATTTTTAAATTAATTTATTAAATAGAATTAATGTACATCAAATTCTGAAAAAATGAACTGCAAGTTAGGTTTAACATGAAAGAAGTAACGATTTTGAGAGAGTATACATTTATTTTGATGAAAAAATAGCAAGTAATTTTTGCAGTAAAAAAACAATACTCTCCCATCACACTTCTCTATGCTGTCACCTGGCTGAGGTAATTAGAGCTGATTAAGTAAGGTAGACTCGATTTTACCGGAGCAGACACCTTTGTGTTGACACAAAAACAAACTTTTTTTTGGTCCTCCTTGGTAAAAATTTTTTTTTAAGCTGGCTTAAGGTACACATGTCTCTCTAAAAAGATTTTTTTTCGTTTTGAATGGTAATTTTCTTTCCGAAATTTCTGAAAAGTATAGCGGTTTTTAAGAAAAGTCGATGAAATAACAAAGAATAAACCCAATAAAGAAATAAAAGATGATTCATCGTGAAATGACGTTCAACTTATATCTTTCAAAGAAATTTTCATCTATTTCTGATGACTCATGCTGCCAGATTGGAGCCCTTTTTTTTTTCTTTTATCCATCTGCGATAGCATTGAGCTCATGGGGATGTTTTGCGTTCAAGGAATTTTTTACTATAGTACTATCTCTGTCTAACTTAAGGGGGAAATGAAGAATTCACTGAACAGCTTATTTTCTGTAATGAGAACATTATTGTAAACTAGGTTTTGACTGCGTGAATCTCACCACACCTCTCATAATCTGTTGTTTCTTTATGTGTAAATATGAGAGAGTAAGGCGAGACTTACATTTATGTTGTGGGAGGGCAACCATTAACTCAGGTTTGACTGGCTAAGCAAAAAGAGCCTAGGGTTTTCAAAAAAATTAATCAGAGAGGCAGTGGTTCAGACCAGTGGCGTTGTAAGGAGTACTGAGGCCCTAAGTTGGGACCCTTTAGTGACAGTAATTCAGACAAGTGGCGTGGTAAGGAGTACTGAGGCCCTAAGTTGGGACCCTTTAGTGACAGTAATTCAGACAAGTGGCGTGGTAAGGAGTACTGAGGCCTAAGTTGGGACCCTTTAGTGACAGTGATTCAGACCAGTGGCGTTGTAAGGAGTACTGAGGCCCTAAGTTGGGACCCTTTAGTGACAGTGATTCAGACCAGTGGCGTGGTAAGGAGTACTGAGGCCCTAAGTTGGGACCCTTTAGTGACAGTGATTCAGACCAGTGGCGTGGTAAGGAGTACTGAGGCCCTAAGTAGGGACCCTTTAGTCTCCTCGGGGAGAAGGGGGCAATGTTTTCATTCTCATGCTTTACAACTTATTCTTTGCGAGTAAAAAATATAGATAATATAATAATCAACTATTTACAAGCCACAAATATTAAAAGTTTTTTATTATGAAATATAACTTGTTAACCAGTTCTTTTAAATGGTTAAAATTTCGAAATCTAGTTATATTTTAGAGTTTTTACAATAGGATTTCTCACAGTTTTAACAATCTTTCCAATTTAAAACACTACAGCTTATCACAAAGGTACCTTTGTACGTTAATAACAAGACTTGGCACGTTTACTTAAAAAGTTCAACGGTCACTGAATGCATAAGAACTTATTACAAACGTTTACATGAAAAACTACTGGGGCCCCAAAACACGCAAGTAGGACAAATGGCCACGACTCTCATACCTGAGAACGCAAGGAGGAAAATAAAAAGAACATGGATGTGAGACCTACTAACATGGAAATTTTTAAAAAGTCCGACAAGAGGACCGCTGGGTGCTATTCTTCGTGTTGTTATATGTCACGTGTTGTATATAAGACAGGCAATATGCTGATTGTCAGTTGCTCGTATTGAAGGATACCTTCTCCAACATTAGAGTATAATAATCTTAATATAAACCGTATAGAGATATTTTGTTATTATGGTTTTTCGGTAATGATTGGACATGGATCCGTCTTACCTTGTAAATTATAAAAATTGTAGTTCAATTGTAATTCAGGTGATTAAAAGTGCTTATGATATGAAGCTATTTGTAAGCCTAGTTAGGAAATACAAAAAATGTGTCCCGTTGTGTAAGGAACACACACAAACCCTACTTCCTCTAATTTCATCACTTTCAGAAGGAATCGACAACCGTGAAATGCCCTAGCGGATAATGTCAGGCTTCCATCTCTGGTGGAAATCTACTCATTAGCTCCAATGCGAAAGTGACAATATGCCGTTTCCTCGGTCCACTTTTATTTCCTGTGTTCTGTGCCTGTGAGACCGACCGCCTCCTTTAGGTTAATAATATAAATTACAGTACACTGATAATTTATAGTTTCCACTTCATCTTTGATAAAAAGTAGAGTGATAAAGTTTGGTAGATGGATCTACTTTGGGCCAAGCTCAATCAGTATAGAGATAAGTAAAAACAGTCGAGCGTGTCGTTTTGAATTTCATTTCGTATTCCACTTTGCAGCCACAGCTACCCGCGCAAACAACTGGTGAGTTGTAGTTGGGAAAACAGTTTTCTTACTGATTAAAACCCCTACCCCACTTATATATTAGTATACAAGGAGTAAACCAATATATACTTACTTATATACCACTGATAGAAAAAAACTAAAAATATTGTTAACTCTGTAGTAGAGTTCGTTTAAAGCTTAAAGTTTTCTTTAAATAGTTTTAAATCGTGTTCTTGGAGAAATTGTTAGTTTAGGGTCATCAGGAGGAGGCTAGGTTAGGAGGTGATCTGGCAGAAAAAGTAAAGCCAAAAAGGCGGACCTTATATGCCTTCCAGAGGCGTATGAGAAGAGTACGCGCCAATTTCTGCCTAGCTTCTGTTTCAATTTAGATTACAATGGCGAACATTTCTACAAAGTAAACCTTCCTTTCGTGGGCGAGGCTTTTTGGCTTCACTTTTACTTTGTAAGAGAGTAGGGTTATACCATCCATCTAAATTAGGTTGCTGCCACAAACAATCGATCTACAATCTATTGTAGATTGTACACAACAAATTCTAATTTGTTGTGAGGCGAATCGGTGTTTTGTTGGTAGTGTGACTGATAAATCTGCACATAATTTATTTGATGTAATTTCTATTTTAATAGAATAAGGATCGACCATTTATTGTGGACAAAAAGAAAATGCTAATTATGAATATTTTAAAATAAGCTATAGTCATTATTTTGTAGACAGAAGTATTGATACTCATACTCAAAATATTGAATGACTATTGAGTTCTGCCAATGAATAAAATCATGTCTGATATGGAAAATGCAGAGAAGGGCTTTCATACACAATAGTTTTTATTTGAATTCGATATCATTGAGATATTAGGGAATGTCACTGCTCGATTGGCTCGATTAGGTGACAATAATCAAATTAATACCTTTGATACTATCCTTCGAAAAGACTGGGCGAGACTTGTGAATGCCCATGCTAAGGTGAGCTTGGTGACTCTGAACTACCTTTTTTGGTAAACTAGGTATAAAGCTACAAAATATGTCAATGTATGTATCCGTGATACTCATTGAATCTCCTGATATCTAAATGGTTTACGTTGTCAAAACATAGCACAACAATGGAAATATGAAGGTTTCTTCACTTTATGAAGAACAGATGAGGTTCCGATATAGGTCGGTAGCTGGTCACGTATTCATCTGAATTCATCAAAGGTGAACGGTTCAGTGGAAAAAAAAGTTTACTGATTTTTGCAGTAGCCGTCCTTCAACAATAGCTTTGTTGCCACTGAGTTATTTATAGTTGTAATGGTCTTTATCGTGTTATCTGATAAATATAAAAAAAATATTGCATTTTTTAAGAGCCTCTTGTACTATTCAACACCAAGCAAAGAGACGCAGGCATTTAACAATATAGTCACATGTCAGTATAAGAAACAGTAATCATCCTCACAGGATACTAGAATGAAAACATTTAAACGGAGTTAAAATGTGTGGCACAAAAACAAAAAGAGTGATTTATTTTATTATATCGTACAAGTGGAGCAGTTTAGTTTAGATAAATCATGAAAATGTCGATTAAAATAAATTGGTTTCATATTGAAACAATGTACGATGATAAAATTGTTACCGATAAAAAACATTACCTGTTGTTAAACTAAAGTTTTAATATCTTTTATTAAGATATTTTAATTAATTAATTTTCTGTTTTAGAATTAATATAAAAAGGAAAATATTCAATTATTGTTAATATAAGTAAATTAAAAAAAAAATGTATATTTCGAAATGATGAAATGAGATGAAAAAATAACTTTATTCTGGGACATATGTCCCCTAAGAATAATTACATGGTTCATATAATGAGATTTTTATCTGGCGAGCGTTTACAAATTTTCAGATAATAGAATGAAATTACATTGGTAAATTGGCTTTACTACTGTTTATAATGTTAATCAATACCTGCCTATTTATTTTATTACAAAGATGTGGAGGTTTGGTTATTCAATAAATCAAGGAATAGGTGTTGTTTAAAGGAGAGAATGGATGAGGACTGGCGAATGGGAGAGAATTCCAGAGGGAGGTTGCACGTATGACGAAGGATTTGTTAAAGAAGGAGGTTCTATAGGAGGGCATATATAAATCATTTGGATGGGATCTGGTGTTTAATGAGTGGATGGATGAGCGAAGAGTGAGGAGATCTATGATATAGGTAGGTTTTTTGATGTTAAGAACTTGGAATAGAAAAACACCAAGGAGGTATTGCCTTCGGGAGGTTGGATAGAGCCACTTCAACTCGGAATACCAGCGGGAGACTTGAGAGTGCCTAGGGAACCCAAAGATAAATCTTACAAAACAATTCATGAGTCTCTTCAGTCTCAACTCTAGTCCTGCAGATAGCCCTCCATACACCAAGGATCGGTAGTCGAAGTGGGGGAAGACGAGGGAGGATACTAGGAGCTGATGAGTGTTCTGGGAATTGAATTACGGAATTTTAGGAATAGATGAAATGATCAGTATTTTCTAGATTTCTGTTTATTTTCCATTACATTGTTGACATTATCTAATGAGCTGAAGTGAAGAATTTGTATATGTATAATGTATAACTTTCTTAAATTTACCTTATTTATCCATAACAAGGTTTCGAGGGGGCACACTCCATCAGGCATACTACAATTAGTAAACAGTAACCGATTTAACATTAGGCATACCACACAACAATAATTCACAACTTGAATACAATTAAATTCATTGCCTTATCATTAGCATTTTCATGATTTAAAATTTGCCATATTATCTATTCTTCTATTGTCTTCTTCACAAAAGTAATAATTATTGCTGTCTACTATTTACTAATATCCAGATGGTTTCCTAATTTATTTATGATGTCTATGTTGTGTGCACTTAAATTATTTCTATCGGTTTTAAAGTTGATTGCATGTTCTATGTTTTTAGTTATGTATATAATCTCCATCTTAATAATTTCTTGTAGCGCTGTAGTATTAATGTTTTTAACGTCTTTGCAATTTTCTTTGTGTTGCTCAATTCTCGTTTTTAATTTTATGGAGGTTTCTCCAAATAAACCCCTTCATAATTTTTACAATTAATCTTATATATTACATTTTGGTTATCTATTATTTTATCTTTTATGTTATTTAGGTAATTACCTTATTTATCTAACAGACGTCACTATTATTCTACTAGTTGGCAGCAATATTATTGTTGTGATTTTATCAAGAAGACTAAATAAGGAAAATAAATAATATGTAAAATTTGAAATTATATAAATTGGTAGTGATAAGGTAATTAATTTAATTTGTGACTTATTGTTATGTGGTGTGCATAATGTGAAATTGGTTATTGTGAATTTTAGTTAACCTGATGATGAAACGAAACACACGTCCTTCGTGGGATGTAGCGGTACAGATTTAATTTTTTTTATAAATTATTGAATAATTATTAATATAAACATTAATAATAGTAATAAATAAAAATAATATAAGTTA
The DNA here is from genome assembly GCF_000696795.3 of Halyomorpha halys. Classification (NCBI taxonomy): domain Eukaryota; kingdom Metazoa; phylum Arthropoda; class Insecta; order Hemiptera; family Pentatomidae; genus Halyomorpha; species Halyomorpha halys. Next base: position 398,114 of record NW_027112028.1, read on the forward strand.
TTTAATTAAAGAATGTGGCATCAGTCCTAGTTGTGCAAAGAGACAAATTAAAGCGATCGCTGAGGGCAAGGCTGGGCTATAATGGAGGAACACCATTAGGCAAGACAAGTCAAAGAAGTTCATAACAAGTCCTTGTACAAAAATAAGTTTATTTGTTTATCACATCATATAGAGATATGATGCATTGGGTAAGATATGATTTCTCATTTCTGGACGAGATCGTATCATAGATCCCAAGGTTTGCAAAACGGTTGTTCCGTACACCATATTTAAATTGGCAAAAGAGTCTGGCCTATTTTGAACAGAGTAAGGGACGGCCTACAGTAGGTTATAAGGCCGCTAAGCCTACCTAAAAAAAAAATAAATAAAGGAATAAAAGAGAAAAAAAAATTATCAAATTAACATTTGATGGTGGCCGTAGTGAAGATCTTAGCATTCACTAATCAGATGTACCTGTTCGTATCGGACCTAGGCTTGTTAAAATTTACTTCGTAGTTGACCCGCGGAAATGTGTTTTTACCTTCTTACTCAGGCTAGAATAGATCGGAAACCTGTAAGATAAGCCATCCTTCCTGCCCTTGTGAGAGTACATAAGGATGTTAAACTAAAAAAATTAAATTAACATTACAGAAATCATATGACAATTACTTCTTCCTCCCGGTTTTATGTAATTACCTGCTTACAGTTAAACTCTGATTACTTCTTGGAGGACGGTCTCTTATAGTACTTACATTGTAATCAATGAATGAGCGTGCCCCAATTAGCCGTCGGATAAGAACTGGCTGAGGAGCGGAGGTGGGTCGAATGCAAATAGCTGGAAGGAGGGGGGAGGGGTTTTACTGTTAGCTCTAGGTGGGTGACCTTCATCTGGGTCAAGGTCACCGTGAGCCCATCTCTACGCCGTTAATATGTATCCTTTCCAACGCCTACTCCTACCGCTAGTTCCTTATTTACTTTTTTATATCTCCTTGAATCCTTCCGCCATATTTTAGATTTTATATTATGTCTTACACTCAACATGTAGTTTTAACTATTCCCTTGAACTAGAGTTATAATCATATTTTTAATGTGATTAAAGAGAAGCTACAACTACCTGTGTATAATTGCAACTTCATTTTTTGGTATCTGAAAATGGGCACAATCCACTTTTATCAGTTGTTAGTCGACTTTAAGTTGGCAATTTTTATTAAAGTATTTAAGAGAAAAAAGACGTACGGGGGACAATATCCAAAGTGGACCAGTACATTATAGTGTTAGATTTCAAAATTTATATTATATTATATATCCACCTTAAAGGTGGATCCACATGTTGGCCGCTCGCCACGGATCGGAGGCTCGTACAAATGCTCGGTAAACAAAGAGCGGACCATCCACATGTCAGTGTTATTCAGAGAGGCAAGCATGGTGGACGTACTAGTGGTTTCAGCCATTGCACTTGGATTGTATTATTTTTATTACAAAAAAAGAAAATTAAAGGAAATTAAATATAAATAAATAAGATTAAATATAAAACTTATTATAAAAAGTACCAACAAACACCTTTAACCTCCTAACAGCTCTCAGTTGCAACTAGACATAGAACAATGGTGGAGATGCTACACGGGCGCTTTCACAAACCCCTTTGATCTGTGTCCAAAAAACCGACTCTCGACGGTCGGCAACGAGCCTAGGCCAACCAAGCCAAGCCACACATCCACATACTCGCGTATGTCTGAGTTCGCCATGGCTTGGCCAACATGTAGAGGCCCGTTTAGACTTTTATTTCACTCTTTCCTCTACCGTATAACTTATCTTCCTTTCGTAAGAACCTACAGCTAGTTCTTGTATGAACTTCACATCTAAACCATTGAACTCGCACTATCGAGTATTTCTGATGTAAATATCCTCACATCTTCAATTGAAGTCAGAACTAACTGATCACATACCACCGCCTCGGCAATATCCTAGGCGACGAACTTGTGGGGTTTGCAGAACTTCTTAAAGCTTTCATGGCTACTACTATTAATAACGAGAAGCACGAGGCTTTTAAACTGAAATTTGATGAAGTTATATGTAATGGAAAATTCCTTGGAGTCTATCACAAATATATAAATAGTGTATGTTGTATTTTTGTGTCTTTGATCTGATTAACTGCAGGGGAGAACATTCTTTTTCGACATTAAAACTTAAAAAATAAGTCAAGGAACACGATGGAAAAAACCATCCAAGTATCCTCATGTTAATGAACGTGAAATGTAATTTACTTAAAGAAATTGATTTCTCTTACGCTATCTCTAAATTTTAAATCCCATTAATCGATAAAAGTTTGTTTGTAAAAATTGTGTTTTATTTTTCATCATACAAAACCTATACCGTCCTGTAACATTTGGTACAGAACATAAAATCACTAATGGTGGCTCTCATCATGGAAAAAAAGTATTAGTCCTCATACTTTGCAATCAGTACAATTATTCCTTTGAAGTAGTGTTATTAGCTTCCATTTTGAAAGAGAGCTGAGGTCCGAACGTTTTCATCTTCACCCATATCTGAGAATTCCTAAGAGTCAGCTCATATTTACTTTAAGCTATTTTTACATCTACAATTTAATTCCCGGATAAACGGAAAGAAATGCTTCTAAGTTCCGATCTAAGTCCTTGGTTCATATTTAACCCTAATTCCGATAAGCCTGTAATTTGAAACCTCCATGTGACTCCGGATATTGGTTAATAATTTATTTTATCATTTCATCAATCATATTAATAATAATATCAGTTGTATTAATAATATAAAATTTGCAACATTTTATTATTCCATCTCTTCTGAACCATGTCATTTCGAAATACCTTGTATGTTTCGCTCTAATCCTCACTATACGAATTTTCCATCCATCAAGACCTTTTTTTTTTTAATTTTAAATATGTGAAAAACAATAATTCTGCAAATTAGGTGGAAATTTTTTTTTTTAAATTACTTGAAAAATCTGAACTAGAAACTTAAGACATTAAAGGGTAAATTACAAATGTTTTTGGTAAACATGAGTTTGCCATTTCATAAAAGAATTAATCCTGCAGTTCAATATTATTGGTTGCGATCATCAGTTCAATCTCATGCAAGGGACCACATGTCAGGGAACAGTGGCTTTTACCATTAAACTAAAATTTTAAATATGTAAAGTTAACATAAAATCTTGTTTAAGGGGTAATTTGATATTACCTCTCAGCGTATTAGAAAGGAAGATTTTTGTTATGATGCTCACATTATCTTTCCATTAATATGTTAGGGACAGATATTCTGTCATTTTGGAAAAATGTCCCATAAATTCAAAATGTTGATGTGTAGATTTAATTGATTTGTTGCTGACGTAAGAATGTTATGTATTTATTCTATTATTCTAATATTTCTTTCTAGTTTTAACAAATTGAAATTGTGTTGCAGGTGAGAGGTTTATGACGATATGATTCGAAGACTTTGGTTGATGGCAGCCGTGGCCTGTGCCATGTGGATTTTCCAGGTCACGGCTTTTCCTCAAACCAGTAAGTATACTCTAAACTTTTATGAAAATAAGCTTAGTATGGCACCTTAAAAAGTTTTAATTTGTTCAGATACTGTTTATTCTTCTTATCTTCACCAAATGTAAAAAAAATAAATATGTAAATAGTAATAATAATAAGTAAATAAAATAATAACAGTACTTGTGATGCCTGCCATAAATTGCTACTTTAGAGAAACAAAAATTTCATTGAAATTTTTTATTAATTTTGTAGCTCCATCTTTAAAAGGTTTATTATGTTGCAATGCCAATTTACTTTTATTGTTTGCAAGCTGTGTAAAATTTTTCAACATTGAAAAATTTGAATCTGAATTAGAAACATAAATTTCAAATTTACATAAATAAGAAGAATAGATTTATGTAATGGTTTTTATAATTGATTTTTTAGTCTTTTTAGAATTTGAAAAAAAAAAAAGTAAACTTTTGGATATTTTGCGAAAACCCTTCTAAGAGACATAACAATTACTAGTAATAATAGTTTTTATTTTAATGTGTTTGGGGTTCCGCTAATTGTATTGTTCTATATTGAATGAATGAGGCTTGGAAAAACTAGTAAATCTATGTGACAAAACTACATTTGCAATAAAATGGGGATGAGATGTTTCTCAAATGACTGATTCGATTTAACTTTGTATAAATTTTTAAATTGTAAAATAATGTCATATAAATCTTTAGTAGTTTGTACTTTCCATAGGTTTTTTAATATTAACATTAACTCCATATTTATTTTTTTTTTTTAAACATATTAAATGAACCAATTTTTTGGAGTGCTCCTCCATCTTCTGGGTTCTCTTCAAATTTAAACAATGTAACCATAAAAAATAAAACAAATTGTACTCACTTTTTAAATATCATTAATTAAAAATTTGTATTATCTTATATAACAAATTTTTTGTCAATATCATAGATCCTTGTAGCTCCCTGTGTCTCTTCCATATAATTTTATTTCCTCCTATAAAAAAAAAACTAAGTATAAGGGAGTCACTTAGACTATTTATCTTTGTTGCACTAAAACACAAAGGAATTGAACTATATCCTAATCCTTACTCTGTTTTCTACTTTCCTAAACCTTCCACATATTTATCAGCCATTTGTTTTACTATTTTTCACTTTCTGAATTATACACCAAACATTATATATTTATGGACATTATCTTAAGGATCAGTTAGTAAGACCACTAACTTTATTATAACTTGAATATTGAGGTGACATTTTGCAATTTTATTAACTAACTACCTGCTAGAAAGAACAGTTAGGTGTTGGTAAAACCAAAACAAACTCACATTTACCTTCCTCCATTTTTCTATTTATTTTTCGTTTAATTTGGTTATAATGTCTGTGTAATGGATTTTGAAATTTACCACACCAGTCTTGAAATTTACTACTTTATTTATACTTTTTGTGATGTAAATTCTTCCTTATATTTTTCTACTTTTTTTTCCCTCTAAACAAAATAGAATAGATGTATTTTATCTTCATAACTATCTAATTGTATTTTATATTTGATGGAAACAGAGATATATCATTTAAATTGGAATAGGTCTAAGAGCACTGGCTTTTTATCTCAGTCTTAATTCTTTTTTTAGGTGAAACTCTTTCTGTGGAAGATGTAAGAAGACCGGTGTATCGAGGAAATCACAGGTATAAATTTTTTTTACCTAATTTAAATTTAAAAGACAGGGTTATAGGAAAACCATTTAAATTGTTTCTTAATGTGAGTAGTAGTGTTAGAACCAATAGTTATGAAGAAGAACAATTTAGAAATGGTTCATCAGACACAAAATTCATGTATAATAATGGCAATGATCTTTCAAAAGAAATTAATCAAAATAATATTGATTGGAGAAATGAACATAAAAAAATGTTGAATACTACTGAGGACAGTGTTGTATGGTCTCAGGTTCAATTGACAACTAGTTCTAATGAGTCTGCAATTGTGGAAAATTTTGTTGAAAATTCTTTGTATGATTTAGAAAAAAATGAGGACAAGTTTAAAAAAGTAATATTGCCAATTAATGAAACTGAAACAAGACACACGCATATTTATCCATCTAGTAGCCCACCATCATGGATAGAGGGATCAGGAGTCATATTGGTTGAAGATGTTCATCCCTCTAAATTACCCAAGCCTCCTTCATACAATGAAGTACCACTGTATCACCAGCCTTCAAAACCATCAGTAAATTATGATTACAAACCAACTGTTTCAAAACCAAGTAATGATTACGGGATATTGGAATCATTTTATACTAAACCTCCCATTGATTACAATTATCCAAAGCCAGCAGTGTCAAAACCAGTCTATCCTCATCAAGATATAGATACTTCTACAAAACCAGTTGATGTGATTTACTTCAATCCAAAACCTGTCACAATGAAACCGATTTTCGATATTGTAGACTCAGGAGTTACAACACACCAACCAATTTCTGTAACATTAACAAATGTTTTGAATCACTTTACTCCAGTTTACACTAAACCTCCACCTGAACCTCCTCCTAGACCTCCACCTCCTACTATTGTAGTGATTGAGCCACCATCAGATAATTATATAGACTGTGGGAATATTCAGGTAGTAAATAGTGCTACATATAAACATTGTCCCGATGTGACAGTTGTCTTGAATAACAAACAAAATATTTCTGCATTGAGTCCAGCTCCTGATGCAAACGTCCAAGCTGCTGCAGTAGTACCAGTTTCACCAGTAAACCCAGCAAATGGTTTAGTTCCATTAGTTTCTCCTCTGATAACAGCAATTCCGAAACCACCTATAATAGCAACTCCAAAACCTCCTATTACAATAACAGTAACAGATGTTGATGATGAAGAATATGATTATGAAGATGATGAAGTTGCTAATGATGTAGTTGTTTCAAGCACTACTACATCACCAAAACCATCCAAACCTAGTTCTTCTACATCGTTACTTGGTTACCTCCAAACTCTTGTTACTTCTCTTCCATTCATTGGTCCAATATCAGTTTCTATTTGGATTATCTTTTTAGGACCTCTCTCATTTTTATTGCTAGGTGCTATGGGTGTTGCATCATTTATATTCCCATGGCTTGCACCTAGGCTTGTATTTGGTAGGTCTGGAAGTGGACTATATTTTGAGAAACCTATTATTCCACATGCTGCCAACCTGTTTCTAAAAAATATTAAACTTGGAACTTTTGAAACTAAAAACTGGTGATGTTTCAGCTGAAGAAATATATAGTGAATACCTATATATTCAAATTATATAGTTTAATTGAATTTTGGTTAGTAATTAATTTAAATTAAGTTATGACTTTGTACTAATTTTTACTAATGTACTAAAATTTACTGTAATGCTTCTAACATTATTAATACTATAGTAATGTTAGAAATAAATAAATTAAATACTATACATTTATTAATACTTTGCATATAGAATGGCATTGATTACAGCTCATTTTGTTGCAAAACGTTTACAATAGTATTGAATGACATTTGAGTAGCTGTTGATTTAAATTAAATGAATTAACATGAATTTATTTGAATTGTATTTTTTCACTTCACTTTTATTTCAACTAATACCTAACAATTTGTCATGGCATTGTTTAAGATCTTAATTCATAACATAATAAACTACTTTCTCTTGCAATATGTTCAAGTTGTTTTCATTCTGATACTCCTGCAAAACTTCTTAATGATATTGTGTCATATGTCTGAAAGTTAAATTAATTTTTATTTTGAATTTAATATCGCTGTTTTGCTTTAGTAGTAACACCATTTAAAAAAAAATGTTTATAATTTGTGCCATAAACAAGGGTACCTTTGTGAGAGGAGATGTAACTTAGTAACTTTAAACTCCACTCAGACTGTCCCAAAGTTACCTTACTTGTCACTGAGTTACATTAGAGTATCTTTGGAATATTTACAATTCAAAATAAAAATAAAACTCTTATTTTTTTTGAGTAATCTTTTTTTATGTTCTGAATTCAAGAATTATTGGCTTAATAATTATCATATTGAAATAGTGACATATCGACTTAATAAGTCAATAAAATTCATTTTCTGATCATTAGTCTTAAAAGAATTATTAAACAATGATTTTTAACATTCATCAAATTTATTCAGTAATCAATATACTGAATATTGTTCAAACAATATATAATGACCATTATGTTTTTGGTAATCTAACAATTGTATCACTTTATGCTTATCATTCTGTTTTTACTTTTATGTTTGGTATTGTCAGTGAGTGGCTTGGATATGAAAATAGTCTTTAAATAATTACTCATTCTAGATATAACTTAAAGTGACCATATTATATTATTTTGTTTATTTGAAAGTCATAAAAAATAGGAATTGTGATTCAACATACTTGAGAAATTCTGAAATAACTCATTAAACTTTAAAGTACTTAATTACAACAATATTTGGTTATTATAGAATGTTAATATAATATTAATATTGTTTTCAAATTATTTTTCTTAAATAACTAATTCAAAAATCATAAATGTTATCATTTATACATCATAAAATGGTGCAACTTGGAGAGTTTTCCATTTTCAGTCTTAGGAAGAAGCAGAAAATCTCTGATATCATCCAATCTTGACTTGGAATTTATTTCCAGCATGTTTGTGGATTTATTGTTAATTTGTCTATAACAAAGAATTGCATTATTGCAAAACTAGCTTCTCTGTTTCCTTATTTCACTATTCATTATTAAGATAATTTTTACTTAAATATTGAACTTACCCTTTGTAAATAAAACCATTAATTAAGATATGAGTCTGTAAATTAGATATTACACTAAAATATTTGGCTTATTTTTTATTTCAAATATCTATGCCTTAATTTGATGTTTATTTATATTTATAGATTTGATTAACTATGGAAATGATTATAAATTATAAATCAGTTTTTATTTATTAATAGAAAGTAAAGGAATAAAAGGATAATAAGGAATATGTATTATCAAACTAGAAACATAAATATATCACATATTTTAATACCCTATCGGTATTGTTGGTCTGATTTCCCATAGTGACTATCTCTGCAGAGAAACAGAGTTGAATGTAATAATGGATTTGAATGTAATATTGGTTAAAATATTTGATCAAATCAATAATTTCACCACCAGTTATTGTTATCACCAGTTATATCACGTTCTTGGACAACCATATCTTTAATAGTTTTCAACTATAGAGTTGTAAGGGCATTTTTCCAGGTCACCTCACACAACATCTATCCTACCCATCACGATCTCCACGCATTGATGTGTGTTACAATATCTGCCTCTGTGGAGAGCTTCAATATCCTCAAGGTAAAGGTACATCCTTCAAGTCTCACTAAGGAATTTCAGTCCAAAATCTCTTCTTAAGAACTTCCTCTTACAGCTTATTCCTTGCCTTCATGATTGGCTATCATTCTGCTCTGTAGTTGAACATTGGCCTGACCAAACTTTAAGGGACACAAATTTTGTTGTTCTGGAGATTCCAACAGAACATCTTATGTTCTCATATTAATCTCAGGATTAATATCATTGCTGATATTAATTTAGTTTTCAAGATATATATATACACACACACATATCCACTCTCTCAAAAGAACATTGGATGGTAATTTCAATAGATCTACTTCAACCTTGAGGTTCGATCCTCCTATATTATTTTTCCTTTTCATTAACTAAAAGTGCCAATCATGCTGCTTCTCTTTGCAACAGTAAAACTACCTCTTTTTTTGCAGTTAGATTCCTTCCCATAGTATTCAAATATTCTGTGAAACAGGATCTGAGAAATTGTTTTGTGAACAATGGTTTCCATTTGGATTTCAGGCAGTTATGTATGCTGAAATGTTAGTGGGAAGCGATATCTTCTTTCTAGAATATGGTTGCCTGATAAAGTTCTCCGATATTGGATTTGAATGAAATTCTACAGAAAATATTTCTGAATAAAAAATTTATATTTAAAAAACTTGTAAAATAAATAGTTTTATATGAAACTCATTACTTCATGATTTATTTAAAATACTCAGATTGTTATATTACTCCAATTATTGGGAGAATGCTGCAATCTTGGTGTTCTGGTAAGGAAAATGATATAATTAAAAGTTAGTATAATTCATTTACTAATTACCAAATTTAATTTAATCTTTTAGAGAAATTTTGTAAATAATGACTGTTTATAAAATGTTATGTTTATTTGATATAGTTGAGAAAATTATCTTTTTACAATTGTTTTAATATTCAATTTCTTTTGAAACCTCACCTACTCCTCCTTATGTCTTACTAAAGCACAATATTTTCAGAGAATTCTTTCCCAACATCTAGATCCTAAATAAAAATGGAAATTCTTTAGAAATCCTCATCTAATTCTAGCACCATATCCTGTACTTATTACTCAGTCTCTTGAGAGTCTTAATTATTTTTTTGCTGATCACTTTTCATATTTACCCGTTCCTTTTTCTTCTCCTCAAAACTCCATTTAATCCTGATCCCTTTTATTTCCTTCATATTTCTTTGGATGATTTAATTACTTTCACTCTTAAATCCTGTATGGATGGCTAAGGTTAAGACTAATACTTCAAAAATTATTAAACTCGGCCTTCCTGCTACCCTTCCTGTCCTTTTAAATATCTACAATTTTTTGCTTCAAAATTCCATTTTTCCCTTAGTGTGGAAAAAATTCTCTGATTTTTTAAAAATGTTTACCCCATTGAGCATACAATTTTCCTCTCTAAGATACTAAATATTTTTCTTTCCAACAATGCTTTGATCTGGTTTTAATTCTTATTGCTGCACACCTAAAATGTTATTATTATCAGCAAATCAGCAGGATGAAATACCATCCTGGACCTTTAGAGGTGTATCTCTAGCTTAAGAGATGCTTCAATGGATAGTATTAACCACTGGACTTCAGAAAATAAGTTGTTCTTCAATCAAGCAAAAACTAAAGTGTGTCTCATTTGTTATAAACCAGCCCTTTATATACTTCTCTAGTTAACATTACTATACCTCAACAACATTCTTATTCAATTCTTCTAAAATTTTATAGATAACTGAAGATTTATTTTGTAATAGTATCTAACTTGGAGTAATAATGATTCCCAAGTCACCCATAAATACCATCTCAATCCTCAAACTGCTCCTAAAATTACCTAATTCATTTCCCGGAATTACTAGTCATTTTCTTGCATCTTCCCTCATTCTTCCCCACTTTGACTACACTATATATCATAGTGTAGTGGAAGGCTATCTGGTGAGTATGAAATGAGACTAAAAAGATCAATGAATTACTTTGTAAGATTAATATGTAGTGTTCACAGAGGTCCTCACATCTCTCAATGGTATTCCAAGCAAGGGTGGCTTTGTCCTAATTTCCATTGACGAATAGTTGGTCATTTTTAATTATTTTTGGTGAAAGCACAAAGAACTTCGAGAAGACAGAATTTCACATCACATAATTATTTTGCAAAACTGGAGGTGAATTTAAAGTTATTCTGTAAAAGATCTCAACTTAATTAATATGGAATTAAAATTTAGTACATAAAGAAGATTTTTAAAAGAAGAGAATCTATAGTTCAGTGGGAGGATGACAAAAAATTGGCAAATAATCCATGATTTTCTGGAAAAACAAAACTTTGCATTATTTAGTAGCTTCAAAGCTCCATTCAAATAGTTTTAACAAAAAGAAATTCCATTTGTTTTTAAAGAAAAGTTTGTCTACTTTGCCACATTATAATTTGGAATTACCTAACTTAAAATCTTGTATATTTGTCACTTTCGACATTGCTTAGAGAAACATATTACTATGAATTTTCTGCTTTTCTATGTGGAATCGCACCATAGTTCAGATGAGCTTTTGGTTGCTCTTGAGGTCCACAATCATTTCCTTGCCTATATTCGAATAATTCTGAAACACCCTGTAAGTAATGAATTTTTATTTTAATAATATAATTATTTATTATTTGTCTTTTGTTCACAATTTAATGTGTTGGCGACCAACTACGAGATAAGTTGTAGTTAACAATCTTGCCTAGAATGCCCACTTTAAGTTATCTTCTAGTAAAAATACGAGACAACTAAGAGTCACATCCTGAGCAACAATGCAAACTTGTTAGTCGGCAGTCAACGTGCCAATAAAGTTCCCAAATTGGAGCTAGACAAATTCTGCTTTTCTCCTTGAGGACAAACTGTTTCAGGATAAAGATTAATTTTTCATTTCTTTTCAATATCTATGAAATGAATTAAATAACAAATAATTTTTTTCAATCTTGGTTCAGTTGAAATTCGGAGTTCCGGTCATGTGATTATGATGATGTTCTCAAATTATTTATACTTTTTAAAAATAAAATTCACTTCTTGAAATATTTATACTAGGTTATATCTTATAGCAAAAAAGATTCATTAGCTTATCTAAATATTTGTTTGCTATATAATTCTATATTTTGGCTTTTAAGGAAATATAAAATATCTCAAAAGGTTTAATATGAAATTCTTTTTTTTGGAAAACTAAACTATTCGTATATTAATTTTATAAATAATTATATTTATATCTCTGTTTAATGGATTATTTCTTATTTAGTTTTCTTGTTTCAAAGTATTTTATCTTTTATATTTCTTTTGATTTGACTAATTTGTCTGTTTTTTTGTTCTTTAGAACAAGAGAGAGTAAGAGTGAATTGACTGAAACAATATCTTCTACAACCGCAACCCCTATTGGTGAATCTCTCAGAGCAGTCACAAAGCAGCTTCTACAACCAACTGACATGGTAGCGACCGACGTGAGGACACCCCCTAGAGTTAAAAATAAAACTGGTGAAGCTAAGATAGAGAAATTAGTTGATGGACCTTTGAAAACAGACCGAATTGGTGAAGGTGTTGGCGAGGCTATAGCAGTAGATGTGATAACACAAGCTCCAGGGCTATCAACATGGATTCTGCTCAGTAATGACCAGGTCAAAGGAAGGCCAGCTACACAAGCAACAATTCAATCAGTTGAAAAGCAAGTGAAGAAAAATGACACTTTAAAAATTAAGCCTGTATCCAACAAAACACCAATAAAGAAACAAAATTCGACTGATGAAGTCACAAAATCACCCTTAATTCTTCAAGATGTTAAATTTAAAAATCGAACACCAGTAGTTGTCGGAAGAGTCCCAACAACTCCACTTGACAATCAAACACGTACTACAATAACAATTGCTGTGACAAGTCCTACACCTGTAAACAAAACAAAACCATCATTATCATCACAGTCAACAAAGTTTGTTGAAATTGTTCCAACTACTTCATTAGTACTGGAGACAGACACTATTGAGACAGGTGATGAAATATCTACAACAGAGACTACTACAACTACAAAAAGGACTAGAAGGCCCAGCACTAAAAAGAAGAAGAAAAACAAGAACAGAAGAAGGAGACCTTCCAAACCTGAAGAAACTGCCGAAAGTAAAATAACTCAAGATAACAATTTGGTGAGCAATAAAATTGACCCAAGTAGACCTATTACGACAAGAATATACAACTACCTTGCTCGTGAAGTTATGCCAACTGTAGGTGTCGGTATTGTAGGTCTTGTTCTAACGGCTGGCTTAGCTGGGTTGTTCTTATATCCATTTGGTGGAGGCATTGCTCGGAGAAATTATGAAAAGGGTACAGGCCACCAACATCATTATTACTATAATGACTATGTTCCTCATAGGGAGGACCACACAAAACCTGCTGAGGACAAGATTTTTAATCCAATCTCCCCATCTCTTAATCATAACTCTTATATGTCCTCATATGACTCAAAATATAATAACAAATTCAGGTATGAAAGTGATTACAGTCAGCCAGTAAATGGATATGCAGGAAGTAGTGAATATTCTACTCTACCTGATTCTGTGAAAAATTCAGACTTTTCTCTTACAGACAGCAATAAATATTACAGTATGGATCCAGTCAGTTCACAGTATAAATTGACAGATATTGATAAATATAAGGATGAAGGGAATTATCCCAGTTTCACTGAATATACCTCTTATACTAATGCTGCATCAGTTGGTACTCGAGGAAGTTATGAGAAAGTAGAAGTAAGCCAAAATGATACTAAAGAAGAAGATAAATCAGATAAGAGCCAGCCAGAGTTCTCAGCGCTAGTGGGTACTCCTCAGTTTACTAATACAGACTTTGTTGGTTCTGTTTCTCTTACAGGAAGCTATGGAACTGATACTCAAAGAACTGGTGCTCTAGCTTCTGAGCATGGTCCAAGAGCCTTACGTAACACTCGTGATGTGCATGATGATTTTAATAATGAAATTGATGTGACTGATGAGAAGATTTTAAAGCAATCACCTATAATACCAAGTACAGAAATCTCTAAAGTGGAAGTCACCACGGAGGAAAAAACAACAGTTACTGATGTTTCCACTGAATCACCGAGTCCTGATGAAACTACTACTCAATTCAATTTCATGAATATGTTCACTGAAGAAAATGAAAAGGAGCCGCCTCCGCAAAACTCTTCGTTTGATAATCCTGGAGGCTTCATTGGTTTTATAAAAAGATTAGCTCAGCTAAAACTTAAAATTGGAATAAGTCTGTTACGGAGTACTTCTGAAGTAGTGCAGAAGTATTTTGATAATGTTGCTGCTAGAATGGAAGAAGCTGTACGACATCTTGAAAAAAGAAGAAGATCACTACTTTTTCCCTCTTCTTCAAGAAGCAAGAGAAACGTTACATCTAAAAAAAACATATACAGGAAACTTAAAAAAATTGACTAGTTTTAATACTGTATGTAAGGGCTTTCCAACTGATATCCATTTTATAAAACAAAAGCTATTAGGGAATAGGTTAAATAATTTGAACATGATGGACTTTGATACATTCAAAGGTTTAATGTTTTTGTTTATGAAAAAACCTACTTGCTTTAAATTATTATTAAAATATAGTATTTTCTAGATAGAAAATGAATGTGAGGAGATGATATTTGAAATGAATGCAAAAATTGACAAACATCCTAATCAAACTTACATTGAAAAGATAAAAATGAAAATGGAAATTTTTCCAAAATTCATTTATTGCAGCTTAATAGAAAAATTATATGAACAGATAATTCATTTTAATTGTCATCTTCTCCTCATAAATAATAAACAGAATTGTAATTTGTCTGTTTTTGTTGGGCAAAATAAGATGTGTTTTCAGGATAAATTCCTCAATTTTTTGTTTGTCTTCGTTTTTTTTTGTTTTTTTTTAGAAAAAAATTAATTGAGGGATTCTTGCTGATTTCAAATCTTTCATTTCCTAAATCTGCTTCCCATGTTTATTTCACAATGTTACCTGAATAGTTATTCTATTTTTAAACAAGTATTTTTTTAAATTCTGTAAAATGTATAACTCATAATTTTTTAGGATCTCATTTACATTTTGTTTAGCTAATGACTATTTTTTATTTTATTTTTCGAAAAGAAATTTTATTGTTTTCAACCTGGGTTAACTTTCGATAAATGACTGACATTTTTTATTTTTTAATAAAACTTTTTATTGCACAAATATATTATTAACAGGTTGCATGATAATTTATTGCACATTACTTAAAGTAAATTGTACATAGATATTTATGTATATTTCGTAATAAATAAATAAATATATATATATATACATTATTGTTTTTTATTTTCCTTTCTTGAGAGAGTAAATCTAGAGTTTTTTTCACATAAAAAGCTAAATATATAACAAAATAAATAATTATACTATCTTTGCTACTAACAATAGGACACTAGAATAATACTTAAAGAAAATTCTGAATAAATTATTAATTTGGACAAAATTTTAAATTAGTATTTTACATACTACATTCTTCTGTAACTCACATTACCGTTGGAAACATATTCATATATTTAAATAATTATAAATTTACATAAGGAAAATTCTTTTTTTTACTGACATATATTTTTAGGGTTTAATTTACTGAATGACTTTCATTACAAATTAATGAATACAAATTTGTAAATACAGCAATTAATAAATATTTAATAAAGTTATAAAATGTAATTTGACACTTTAAACTAAAAAAATACAGAGGTATAAAACATAATTCTAAACCAGCATTATGTATGTTATAATTAAACAATAATGTCAGACTAAGAAAAATTAATTAATCAATACAGACTGTTGAAATTATATACAAAAAAAAATTCATAATTTAAATAAATTTAATTGATTCCTTAAAGTAAACTTTCTAGGATAAAGATTTCTTAAAAATAAAGGAATATTATTGTAATATTTTGGTTTAGCAGAAAATAATTTAAAATACTATGGCTGATGTTTGGTATAAACATTATAACTCAAATTTTGTAGCAACTTAAATTTTTTTAAATCTAATGTTTGATATTCTGTAACTTATTAATATATTTTTTCTTACACCTCAAACATTTTTTAATTGAGATTAAAAGTAGATGAAACTATACCAAATTCATTAAAATTAATAAATATTTAGAGATAATGTCTTTAAAAAGGAATAAATAACCAATAAATCTTTGGTCTCATCACAATATTTTTTGTACAACTTGTTTTGTACTTGAACACTAGATTCAGATATAAATAGAAATATTGAACTTAGTAGTTAAGTGGAACCTCTGTTCAAATACTTTAATATTAAATGCACATTGTTATTTTAAGGATGGGAATATTTTGAAAGTCTTTTACATTAATTAAAAATTGTATATATTTTAAATGTAAACCACTTGTAAGTTTGATTAAAATTAGAAGTATGTCCCTGAATTAATTTTGAACTATTTATACATAACATATTTTGGATTTGTAAGAATATTCTTTCACAAAAAATCTACTACAAGGACACCTTTAATCTAAAAAAAATATATCTATCTCTATGACAGTCCTCGGCTGAGATGATTCATTGTCATCCAGGTAATTTCCATTAATTAAGAATGATATATAAGAATGCATATTTTCACAGTCGAAAGTGACAGGGATTAAATATTTTTGATATTGCTATCATAATTTTTCAAAAATATATATACAATATAAAATGTCATTTAAAAATTAAATTAAATAAAATGACATATTTATACAATTTTAAATACTTCAGAATCATACATTGAATGTAAAATACATATAATAAGGCCTTCATGAGCCTCTAAGTATTTAAATTTATATATATTTAAAGTTTTATACAATTCTTAATTTATTGTGATCCTAAAAATTATTCATAAAAAGAAACTGTACAAAATTCTTATATAGTAGTTGAGATTAGAGTAAATAAATAGTGATTCATTATCATAATAAATTATCATGATTATCTTTGTTTTACATTCATGATGAATGAAGATCATAAGGGAATTCATAAGTGAATTCCATATTAACGTCTCTGCGTTTTCGACCTAGGACCATCGGTAATAACATTGCCATAGTAGCAGGTATCATTCCAGCTCCCACAGCCGCTAAGACAGCATTATTTTTCGGTTGCTGTACTTTAATTGGATAAACACGTACCGTGCCAGATCGTTTTGATGCTGTTGGAGTTGGTGTTAATTTTAACATTTTGGCAGCATGTTCTCTTTGAGCTTCATCTACAGTTTGAGAACCTTTTTCAACTTCAAGTAAACCACCATGAGAAGTAGTTGTGTTATCTTCATCTTCTGGAGGTAGAACTGTAAGCCTAACAGATCGATGAGATTTCAACTGTTGGCCTGTTGGTTGTACTACAAGTGCTCTCTGGTAAGCTCTATTTCTTTGAGGAAGAGAATAACCCTTTGTACTGGACAGCAACACCCATCTACCATCTCCATCTCCTGGTAGTTGTTCCTTTGTATCTTGAGGCTTACTATACCATGGCTTATTGGGATTTTCATGAGGAAAAGAACTAGGTCGTCCATCAGTAATAATATCTGAACCTGACCCCCAGTTATCAGTCCAACTTGGCTTATTATAATCATAGGTCGGCTTATAACTTGATGTGGGCTTATATTGGTAAGGTGGTTTCTCCCAAGGCTTGTCATGCCACTTATCTGGTTTGTATTCTGGTTGATCCCATTGTGGAATTTGAGGGGGCCTTTTGTTGGGTTCCCATTTCTGAATTTGACTAGCTGACCAAGGTATAGGTTCAAGTGTTACCCAGCCTGTTCTGTCATCGTATGGATGATGATGAGTTTGAGATTGCATTAATTGCCATGATTTTGATTTTTCTTTTGTATTTTCTAATACATTTACAGGTTCATCCATGTAAATATTGGCCAATTTGTTTGTTGGTGTTTCTGAATTTTTTCTTTTATCCTCAACATACTTCTTTAAGAATGAATTTAATTCCTCTTGAGAATATGGTTTGAAGGTAGGCATAGGGGTTGTTTCAGAATTTGTGGCATCACAATCTCTCTGATTAGTACAGTCAATGGGAAAGTGTGATAAAGTACTTACTGTTGTTGCGTCTGGGATTATTTCTATGATTTCTCTACTTTTTCTATCTTCATCTCTTTTTTGTTCAGGAGTTACAATAAAACTAGTTACAAACTTATGATCTGCTTCTTTTGGAGAATGTCTGGAAGAGCATACGGAAGCCAAGCTTAATAGAAGGAACACCTTCATTTTTCTCACTGATTTCATATCATCCCTATAGTAGATCAACAGCTGAAAAAGAGTATTCCATTGATATATTAAGTATTAAATTGTATGAAACACATTATTTATAAAAAAGGAGTATTATTATCTTATTGAAATTTCAGCCAAAACTTAAAGTAGCTCTCTTCAAGACTAGGAATGTTAAGGCACTTGAAGATTATATACTCAGAAAACAAAAAAATAATAAAAGAAGGAAACTTCATTTTTAGATAATGTACTGCTGTTTTTATAAATAGAATAGTTTTTTTATAACTAATAATGATTGGCAATTAATGGTGTGTTTCCTAGCTGGTCGGATATGAACCAATTTCTTTAAATCTAAAATTTGTATAATTGAATAAAATAATGTTCATTCATCCTTGTCTTAATGGCAACATACCCACTTAGATAAAAATCTGGAATGTACACTATTATCATGATATAAATTTATTCCTTTATTAGAATAAAGATTCAAAGCAGGCTATAATAAAATAAAGTTAAAACTTTTACACATTTCATAAATTTACCACTGATTTTTATTAGTTGGGAATCCTGACCTTTCTTTACTTTTCAATTTTTATTCAGTAAACTTTCCTCAAATATGCTTTAAAAATTATGATTTCATCTTTATTAGTGTGAGGATAAAATATTTTTCCTATAGTTGCTGTATGACAAAATGAAGAGGTAAAGCTTGGTATATGAGACGTAGTCCTAGTTATTTTTAATTTATAAATCAATAATGATTTAATTTCTAAATCAAAATAAAAGAGTAACAGTTGTTGAGAGAGTTTAATCTTATGACAGGGAAAGGCTGGGCAAGTTGTCTTTAGCAGCAAATCCTGACCTAATGGGACCATGGTTTTTCAATGTTGTGTTGCCTTTCCAGGTTAGAACAGGGAAAACAGGGGATTTGGAAGGTGTAAGTTAGGTAAACACCTACAAGTGGCAGCTGGAATTTGGGAATCCCTCTAAAACTATAAATTTATGAATAATTTATAAGTTATTTATATTCATTTTTCTATACTGCAGGGCCACCTCAGAGTGTGGGGCCTTAAGCAGTTGTCCTCTTTTCCTTGGATTTAAAACCTACTTCTATTCCCTTACAGGCAAAAACTCAACTTAAACAGACAAGCAAAAAAATACAGTTTCACACAGTGATCCAACACCTATTAGTACAAGAGCCAGGTCTATTAGCACTTAAATTAAAGCTATTTTAATGTACTATAAAGTTGTTTATGACCATTACCTTCGTAGGAATAATAGTTTTCATGATATTTGCTTAAACAAATTGGTTTTTAAGACAATAAGTTTGATTCATGAAAAACTTTATTTTAGAAACCATAGGACGTCCAAATGTCTGTCTGCACTCAAATTAAAGCTAGTTAAAGTATCATGAAAACTATTACTCCTATGAAGATAAACGTAAGGAACTACTTTATAGTCCACTAAACTAGCTTTAATTTGAGTACTAATAGACATCTGTAGTCAAATGCTTTTTGAGATATGGATTTTTCAAAATAAATTCACTAATTAGGGATTTTTCAGTATGTTCCATACAACATTTTTGTGAAATATTCTTTTTTAGAAAGCTATATCTAGAGAACTATTGAAAATATATAGCTCTATTAGGGCTTACATTTTAGCAAATTTACCCTACTTTAAATGATGTTCTCTCAGATTTTCTATTGTTCATGGTAGTTTTAAAGATATAGAGCTCCGAATAAAAAATTAATTATTTCTAAAATTTTGAAACAGCCGCCATTTTTTATCCCCCTACCTATACTTGGTAGACTCATCAATTTTGACTATTAATTATATATATTTCATTAAAGTAATAAAAAATTAGGGTGAAATAACTGCCTTTTTTCTCCTCTTGGCCTCTTGTACTATATTATTTAATTGATGGTAGGCAGGCACGATGGGAGGGGGCAGCTTATACTAAATTATACAGCACCAAAAAATTATTTGTTTAGGATATGGTCATTTTTTGTTTAAAATAAGGTTAAGGAATAAATTAGATTTCTTTTATAGACTCAGAAAAGTGACATTATTTTATTGGTTTAAGTTTAAGTTGGTTTATTACCTCTTTATTAACTGGCACATTTTGTTAATTCTTATGTTGACCAGGTAACACTGGTTTACGTTTTTATGAGAAGCTACTAATGCGCGGGTACAATATTATTAGAGTATTTAAGATTCCATAAGTGTCAGTGACTTTGTTTTGTTTAGTTTCCATAACTAATGTTTACCTCAACTCTAATTTTTTTTATCCAGGTAAGATTAAGTTATAATTTAAAAAAATGAATGTTTATGTTGGGGATCTCGCATTCATATGAATAATATTTTTTTTGTCTTCCCTTCTTGATTGTTTTTTTTTTTATATTCAAGTTAGTCAGCTCTCATTATTATGATGTCATGTTTGGGCCCAAACAGCTCAAATTCAAATTACGAAGATCTGTATAATTTATACAACGTTTACATTAAGATTTAAGTTGAATTGATCTTTCGGGTTCTGGAAACAAAGATGTTTGACTTAATTTTCCCGGTTAGCGATTCAATTTATTTACATAAAAATAAATAAAATGAACAAAATATAAATATAAATAAAAACTATGCTAACTAGAAATGTGAATGCTCTTCGTGTTTGAATATATGAGAGAGTTGGAAAAGAAGTGAAACATTATTTCGAAACATAATAATCACAGGTTTTACTGATTTTAAAAACTTGTTTTAATTATTTCATTTGTTTACGTAATGAAATATCATATATACATTAACTGTGGGGTATGAAAAACTTAAATAAAAAAATGTTAAGGTGTCCACTGACAATAACTCGAAAATTGGTCTGGCTGGAATCCTTGAAATGAGACCGATTTCAAGAGCCCACGGGAATCATTGTAGTATTGCACCTCTCACCCTTCATGGCTTCTAGCGGTACCGATTTAATTTAATTTTTAGCATAGTGAACTGATAAAAGATTTTATATTATATTAAAATCAACGTTTATAAATTTATTTCAAATCCCAGTTGTGTTGTAGTGTTAGAAATTCCTCATTATTATAGGATTTAAGATACTCAAAAATAATTTGAAGAGAAATGGGGGTACGCCGAAGCTTCTTTTTATGGACGCTGTATGAGAAAATCCCTGAGAGCGAGGTTAAGAGTTGCGGAACTCTGGGAAATCGAGAAAGCATACAGTAGAGAGATAATACTGGCTCACACCTTGACCTAGCATCTTTCTATCTTAGGCAGATGTTCCATTCTGGCGACAAGTTTGTGAATATAGTTAGAGTACTACCAACTATCGAGAAAATTATGACAGTATGACTGTAAATTTTTTCTTTAACGATCACAGTGGCTGTGATAGCTTTCACTATCACTATTATTGTCATCGAGGATGACACTGGCACTTCAGCCTGACTAGCAATGGCGAATGATTTAATTCTTAATTACTGTATTCACTGTAATAAGTTCAATATAGTAATGTAAAGAGTTATGAGCAGGTAATTCTAAATGTACAAAAAAAAATTTACCCCACTGCTACAGTCTGATACCAATTTGAAGACAATTGGTCTATTGGACCGAGTATTTTTCCTACGCTGTCACTAAGAAAAACAGATGAGGTGAAGTGCTCTATCATAACTTCCCAGATTTTTTTAATCTGGCCTGGATGAGGGGAGGAGGTTAAAAAAATTAACACTCATAACAAGAGGCCGAATTTTCGTACAAATGCAATTCCCTTGCTTTGAATTCCACCAAACCTGGACAGACACTAAAATACTGGAAAAGAAATTCGAATAACACTATTTTTATTTAACACAAAATTGCACATTTTGAGATTTTCCACAATTCTGAAGTTTCTCTTTTAGGGAAAAATTTTGATTGATACAATTTAATGCTTGAACTAAACATTATACTCATATTGGTGTACGTATGCCAGTATGTATTCATTTTAATCTTATTTAATTTAGAGTTTAAAGTTGACAAAGTTGAGGTAAAACAATGCATTGAATAATATGTAAAGAGTTGAATTCACCTAAAAAAAAGACAAGTAATCACAAGTTACAAATTCTATAGTGAAGAATTTAATATTCTTGGAATAGTTTTAACCAGTGGTTTCAGGTAACTATTGAAAGTCTCTCTAGAACATCGGTTCTCAAACTTTTTTAAAATTTATGTGTGAGAATCCCTTTAAATGTTTTTCAATAGCTTGCAGATTCCTTTAATAAAAAAAAAAAGAGAAAAGTGTCGTGAATAAAACATTTTTTTCGCAAACAATTGTGTACTAAGAAAACATCACATGTTATGTAATTGTTAAATTAAAGTAACAATTTTAATGGGATGGAGTTTTGCCTGAACTAGTTCTTCTATGTTGGACTTAGTTTTAGCCAGTGCTCGTGCCATTTGCGCTCGAGTATAATCAATCCATTTCGAGATTTTATCTTGATAAAACGTAATGTAGAAAAAGCCGACTCACACTCATAGGTTGTTGCGAATGGAATCAGGACTCGTAGACCATATTTGCAAGAGCAGGACTCGTAGACCATCTTTGCAAGAGCAGGACTCGTAGACCATCTTTGCAAGAGCAGGACTCGTAGACCATCTTTGCAAGAGCAGGACTGTGTTCAGTTATAAATATGCGTTCGTTTTTCGCGGTATTACCGAAATCGCTGTTCTAGAATAAGCTTGTTATAGGGAACATTTTTATGATTGGTTTGAAATTAGATTCCCATTCCGCTTCTATCCCTTTATTTTTCAGCCCGACTTTCTTGTGACTAGAAGAAATTTCATTTTTTTAAAAATATTATATTACCTTTGTATATTATTTTAAATAAAAATTAAACAAAAAATCCTTTGTTCTGAACAACACGAATAAACAATATATTTTTAATCGAACATTTTCAACATTGATTTGTTACTTGTTAGTTTTTTGGTTTATGGTGTCTTTGTATGTAAGTACAAAACTGAAAAGCTAAGCAGGTGGACACGCTATGTAAAATTTTAAAAAGAATTTTGTTTGGAAGAATATTTTAAAATACTGCTTTATGCATTGTGCCTTGTGTATATTTTCTAAAAGTTAAGATTAAGGTAACTTTAAAAATCATTTATTACAGAGATCTTTCTCAAAACTCTTCAATTATAGACAAAATTTTAGGTTTTAATTCAAAGTAGTTTAGTCTTTTATGTATGTTTGCATAAATGTAAAGAATATTTAGCGAAGTTTTCCTATAACTTACAATTCCGACGTTTTGGGCCATCTGTAGCCGAGGGAGTTAAGGCTTAGCAACCTTGGAACTTGCAGCGGCTTCGGTTTGAATTGTGCCTAAGTTAGTTAGCTCTAGATAAGTATGTCATGAATGGCAAAGCAGGGAGTAATTAAAAAAAAATTATTCTGAGAAATGTAAATAAAATGCCCATCTTATTGTGTATGGCCTAGTATTGCATATTATTAATTAATATAAATGATTTTTAATTTATTATTCTTGTTAAGTATCAATATGTGTAAACCATTTGTTGTACTGGCTAACTCTATTTATATGGAGGTAGACCCGCAAAATAAATAAATATATAATTATTATTAATTATAACATATTATTAAATCAGTCCAAGAGCCCAAGAGGAGTAAAAATTTTTCATTTTACTCCAATTGTTTATTACTTTAATGGAAACTATATACAGTTAATAGTCAAAATTGATTACTCTGCTAGCCATAGTTGGTGGAAATAAAAAATGGCTGTTCCGAAATCTGAAGATAATTAATTTTTGAATTGCTTTCAAGTAAAGATAAAATTAATAAATTTTTACCTAGACTTGACAAGGGATACATTAAATGTCATTACAAAATAAATATTGAATTATTTAAGAGGTATGCCCCCTGACGTCTATTTTAATCTATAAAAAAGGTGAAATGTTCGCTCCTTTTTCATTTGGAGCTCTATATTCTTAAAACTACTTCAACACTAAAACATTCACAGTACAGCATGTTTAGTAAGGTAAATATTATGAGACATGAGCTCTAATAGAGTTTTTAACGTTCAATAGTCCTCCAGAACAGTTTTTTGAAAAGGAACATTTTTATCTTTCTACATAGCGAAAAATCAATATTTTGTGAGTTACTTTTGGCGAATATGATGGAAACTGCTGCTCCTACGAAGATAATAAACTAATTGCAGTACCTTCTAATATCATCTCTACGTCAAATAGGTTCTGAAATATAATTTTTCCTAAACCAAAAGTTTTTTCCTAACAAGGAGAAATCAAATTTTGCGAATTCATTTAGACGAATAAGATAGAACTGCTACTCCTACTCATGTGAGAGCTACTCATATAGACACAGCACGTCGTTTGTAAGAGTAGTAATGTCCATGATATTTGCCAAAAACAATTCACAAAAGATTGAGACTGAAAAATAAAATGTTGCTTTATGAATTATTGTAACTCAGAAAGTGTTCAACATAAGCAGCTACATTAGCAAATTTAATCTGCTTTAAATGATTTGTTCTGTTAAGTTTATTTCTAGTGTTGTCGGTAGTTTTAAAGATATGAAGCTCCGAATGAAAAATTGATTTTTTATAACATTTTGAAACAGGCGCCATTTTTTAAATCTCCAGCTATATTTTGAAGGCTCATCAGTTTTGACCAGTAAACTTTATGTAGTTTTCACTAACGTAATTAAAAATTGGGATGAATTAATTTCCTTTAGTAACCCTATCTAGGACTGTCTTTGAAATGTAGAAATTATTAAAAAAGAAAACCTTGCCTAGCAGAGGGAGTTGCCCCATTACGCCAATGATAACAAACAGATGAGGTGGCACGAAGACCTTGTACTTGAAGGTGAGAGTGACCACTTTCTACTGTTTTCGTTCACGGCCACTTTCATCTTCACGGGTCAGTTTCTCCAGCTTCCTCCCATTTTTTTTATGACAATATTCCATCTATTCAATACCAATTGGACCGGTAACTTTCCGATAGAAATCCTACTTTTTTTTCCAATTGTTTATAAGTAAAATACTAATTTATGAATAAAATACTAATTTATGAGTAAAATACTAATTTCTTACACAATTTTCACAAGATAAAATCAGAAATATGGATCAAATACCTTTAGTAATTCAATAAGTTATTTCTGAATTTTTTTTTTATTTGTTTTTAATGTTGAAGAGGGGAGTAAACCATTCTTAACTGTATTACAACTATCAAGTTTTATTAACATTATGATGAATATAAAATACATTATAAATTATGTATATGCGTTAGTAATCGAAATTAATCCCAGAAATAAATTGATAGTCTAGATATAAATCGGTACTAAGACCAATTTTAACATATATACTATCGTATCATGGCATAATAAAAAATATCATAGCCTATCATATTTTTTCTGGAATAGTTGAACATCTTAGATAGTGCTGATTTCTGAGCATTTTACAACATTTTAAATATACATTTTTCAAAGATAGAAGTAAAATTTTGTCCTATTATTTTATTTTTTTTTGTATATTAGAGAGTTGTTTCTCCTAGAACTACATTTACTAAATAAACTTACAGTTCCAGTACTTTACCCCATTTTTAAAAATGTGCCAGTTTTTAAGAAAAAAATATCTTCGAATTAACAAAGTTATATTTTGATTGTAAATAATACAAAATTGAAAGAAATGTAAAAAAAAAACCACAGAAATTAGGTTTACAAAATAAAAATGTTTAGGTTATTATAAAATGATTAGTAAAATTTCGGGATATGATTGTTTTTATTAAACCAAAATCTTGATTTTTTTTATGGAACAAAGAACGATTTTTTTGAGTATTTACGTCTTAGGTTCATAATTTTTTTTACCTCACAAAGCATTAGTAGCATTAGGCTTTACTTTTTTTCCAACGAATAAGTCAATAAAACGAAAAAAACTTCTTTTTTTTGTGCCACAATTAAAGCACAGCCGTGGTATGCCTCTCCCTTAAGAAGCTTCAGTAATTCAACTAATTTTTAAAAAAATTACAATTTTGTGAACGTGACTTTATTCAGGTGGCGGGCTAGATGTTTGTAAATTTACATAATTGTAATTACAAAATTCCTTCCTTCCTTTCGTTATGAATTTGTGAAAAGTACAATTATTTTGATGAGCAAACATTTAGTAAATGCATTTTTGAGCCCGCCACCTGAATAAAGCCAAGTTCACAAAATTTGGTTGCATCATTATATTTTCTAAGTAGCGACAAAAGCGTGTTACAAAAGCCAAATCAATTTTTATAAACTTATGACATTAATAACAAAAAATTAATGGATCAATCCAAAATTGCTTTACGAATTTGATCTTACCTAACAACCCTTCTTGCAAAGGCAGTACATAGATATCCACAACTGTTTTGATAAAATCCGAGAAATGTGTTGAGAGTAAGTACTACCATATGTGTCCAACTGGGCCTGCTTCTAGAAATAGTAAATTCGATATTATAACAATTGAAATAGTTAGATGAAATTTATAATGAAATCTAACTTATCTATTATATCATAATATGATACAGTAACTCAAGAGATTATTAGTAAAACCAAGTAATAACAGATTAGGTAATATCGTTATTTCATTTTCCTAAACATCATCAAAGGCAAAAAAAAAAATCAATTGATTTTATGACTATATTTATGGCCAATCAAAAAGATGTAACTAAATCCAGTTATTCCTAATATTTTACATGAATTTTATTGTATACTACTTAAATCGGCGTCTCTTAAAACATTAGTATAGAGTTAGATAAAACATATTTTAACATTCAGTGTGTTGGGTAAAAGATAATTGCAATTATACTAGGCTGTAATTAGTAACTGCGATAACTTTGGTTCAACTAGTAATTGTAATTTCGTACGATTATTACAATTACGGTTGTTCATCAAGTAATTGAAATTTGAAATCAAAATTGCTATTTCATTTCAAGTTGAAATAATTAGAAAGTATTTGTAATTGTAATTAATTTTTGTCCAGCATTGGCACACACTGTTTGAACCCTTAGTGATGAGATGATCTAATTAATACATATTACTGCTTTGCTTGAATAGTGGCTCATTTGACAAAAAAAAAAATGTTTTTTGTTTTCAATTGAAATGGACGTGTTCCAAAGATATTAACGTAGGCAGATTTTTTTTTTTTTTTTTTTTTTTAGAAATTGTAGATCCTGTTTAGACTGTCCCAGAGCTAGAAGGGTTGTTACTAAGTAACCACAATCTACATGATACGTCAAATACAATTTTTTTTTAACATAGAGATAAAAAACGATTTAAACTAATTTTAATTTTTAATACATTTTGCTTATTTGCTGATCTACTATTCAATCTAAACTTATTTTGTTATCTCTGTTAGCATGACTATATAATGAGTCACCCAAGTCTCTCTGCCGATCTTCAAAACTTAACAACCTAAATCCATTTATAAAAGTAGTTAAAATTCTTAAACAATAATTTACTAATAAATATCACTATGATTACTACAACAAGAAAGATACGACAAATAAAAGAATATTAAGATATTATGATAAAAAAAAAATACATAATTTTTTTTATTTGAACCTACCTACTTGAAACTACCTAAACTGAACGAAATAAAAGTTGTGTTTACACTACAGCTCATCTTTGAAGGTAATCATCATAGCTATCACGTTCATCACTCAAGGATCGGTCGTGTTTAAAAAAAATATTTCCCAAAAATTTCAATATTATCAAACAAACTGAACTTGTAAAACGAAAAATTTTGTTAAAGTTCTTAAAAAAAACTCCTAAATTCATATAAAACGGCATGCAATCACAAATGGGAGAATCTTCCAAAAATGGTCATTTTGTGTCCAACGTTTGTTGCAGCTCACATCCATATATTTTCGCAGGTAAATTTATGTAACATAAAAGATATCCTTTCCTTTTAAAGTAAGAAAGGGATAATCTTCTAATACAGTTTTCATGGATTTCAGAGAAAAGAAAAACTCACATTGTTTTATAAATAAACTTTTTCTTGAGATAATGCCAACTTTCCTCTTTCTATGGTGTAATTAATTTACTGTTTAAATAATAACGAGAAAATAAAGGACCTCAGTGAACAAAATGTTTGACTATGTACTATAGTGGGTATAATTAGAAATGATGATGAAAAATCGCCGATCTAGCAACATTTTACTCGATGAAATTATAATAATCGTAATACCAAGTTTTGGTATATAACGTTTAAAATGGAATTAGTTAAATTGCTGTGCCAGTAAAGAAAACGGCATTGATGCTCCGGATGACTCAGCGTTTGGTCGCCTTTATCATTAAAAAGCCCTAGAATTATAAACAGTGACGTCGTATCGGTGGGAAGGAATAGGAAGGATATCATCCTCCACCTCCAATAATTTGAAAACCCACAAAGTATGAACATTTGAAAATTAGCTTTAAACTGCTAAAATTGGAGTAAAATATTACCCAAAGAGATCATTCTTCTGAAATTTTCATATTAACGCTATTTAGTGATGTAATTTTCCCAAAAATGTTTAGTACAAGAGAAAATATTAGGGAATACTCCCAGGGCCGAGGCCATAAACACATCACACGGAGACACATTAAATTCTTCGACAGTCTCCCTGCTTCCTTCAATCCTATATTACAGTCTATCACCCCATCCCCCCTTCCTGCGAGGTGGCAGGGCAGGAAAGGTTCCAAAAACCCTATTAAATTCACCTCATAGCTCCATCTTCTGATGCACCCCAACCCCCTCCCTCACACTTCTTTTCGATTTCTAACTGTTTTTCTTATTATTTCACCATTATCTATCGTCTTTATTATTTTTATATTTATTTTCTTCTTATATGCGATACAACACGAGGAGGCCCCTCACCTCCGGACTCAAAATAGCTCCTTGAATGGATAGCTCATATGTAAAATTAAACATAACAAGTAACCTTAAAATACCAAAGGTAGTAAAAGGTAAGACACAACACGAATTACTTTTTCTTTTTTCACAGTAATGCATTAATAATTCACTTTTATTTCTGTTTTAGAGGGTTCGGAGAAAAAAAAAAAAAAACCCAAAAAAAACCGAGGCCATTTTGGGAGATTGGTCATTTGGGCTCAAGGGACTTGAAAACTCAGATTGGAAATTTTCCACGATTACTTCCCCTTACTACATATGCAGAAGTAACTGAATGTAAAATTGATTCCTTAATACGTTTATAATATAAGAACTTAATCAACAAGCAGTTAAACTTCTACTCCTTATCTATTAACATTATGGGCACCTCATACCTGCTTGGAGCTATATCCTTATCATACCCGGAACAATTAATAGAAATCAAATATATTTGAAATATGAGTACAAGGCCGTCCTCACAAGGATCTTCCTTCTCGCAATGAAATTCTCTACGATTTTATCAAGAGAATATCTTCTACAATTAAATCAAGGGCAGTGAATTAATTAAATAATTAAATAACTAAAAAATAAAAATAAAACTATTTTTCTATAATATATAAAAATATAAATGATTGACCGTATTTGTTTGAAAATATGCAGGAGATAGTTGGGGTTGCGGTCAAGTTTTTTTTCTATAAGTTCAGTTTAAATTTTGCGAAGACTTGATATTTTTTGTTTCTATAAGTCAGTTTCCTTATTGTGAACACTTGATTTTTTATTTCTATTAGTTCAGTTTCCTTATTGTGAAAACTTGATTTTTTTTTCTATAAGTTCAGTTTACTTATTGTGAAAACTTGATATATATTTTTTCTATTGGCAAAGAGAAAGCTTTGAAATAATTATTATATTTTATCCATTAACATCGTGATGAGTATTAAAACTCACATGTAGTTCTAGTGAACAAGTAGTTCTAAATTACTTGAAAATTGTATTATTTCTTGATAACGGTGAATCTAGGAAGAAGAAAGAAGGAGATCCGATGAAGGGTATTTTAGGAATCTCCTTGTAATAATAAAAATTTCCAGTTCAAAAATTGCGTACTTTGATAGATTTTAGTATTAATTAACTATGAACTAATTACAAAAACCAAGTAATACAAATTTCAATTGCGAATTAACGGAACTCTCTTGAGGCGTTTCCTTGCAGAAAATAGTAGAAATTCTAAAATGAATCGGAAAGGCATGCCAGAGGAACTGTTGTTCTGGTAATCCGTTACAAGGGATCAAGTGCAATTCGTGACAACAATGCAGCAATTGTTGATAGCTACTTACGGCTTCCTTCTTTCTTTTCTTTACTATCCTTATCCCGTAATTTAATCTGCTATTACCTTTAGTTGAGTAAGATGAATGCCACACAATAGAATCATGGAACAATTGTCCTACAATTCCGAAACGTTTCAGTTTGGGGTCTACATTCGAGATGAATTAAAATTAGAATTTTCATTATGAAAATTTATTCGATATATTGTGCCATAAATTTATAAATTTGTCCAAATAGCTCAATGGAAATATCGGTGTATATTTAATTTCTGTTCAGTTTTAAGTTTGATGATCAGAAAATAATAAAGA
The DNA here is from genome assembly GCF_000696795.3 of Halyomorpha halys. Classification (NCBI taxonomy): domain Eukaryota; kingdom Metazoa; phylum Arthropoda; class Insecta; order Hemiptera; family Pentatomidae; genus Halyomorpha; species Halyomorpha halys. The sequence goes on from NW_027112028.1 coordinate 428,699, forward strand.
AGTGGGTGGTCAATGATTTCTTGATTCTCTTGTTCCTTAGAATCCTCCTCCCTTCATGAAACGACCCTATATTTGGTAGTAGCGATGTACTTTCATTGCAAGTTATTATTAAGAGTTGCTATTACTTATGGAGTAACAATTAATGCTCGAGGTACTTTTCTTTAGGTTTGTCAAATATGATTTTTTGAAACCTGGGAGACAGAGAACTATAAATAAATACGTTTTGAAAACGACCCCGGTACCGAGATCAAAAATCATGCATGGCGGCTATAGACGCATCAAATTTGGATTATTTTAAATAGATTTCTTAAAATTAATAAATTTAATATAAAGACGATTAAAATATCATTCTTTAATACAATATAAAAATAATAAATATATATGTATATATAAAACGTAAGTTTTACTTTGATAAATATAAATAAAGAACAAATTCTATTTATTTGATGTCTTAAGTACTAATTTGGTCATTGCTAAAAGTTGGAATACTTAATCTAGTCCAATGGTTCATACAAATGTCCATTTAAAGTTAATGAAGAAATTAACCTCATTTAAATAAAATAAAATAATTAATGATAATAAGACTGTTTAAAAAAAGAGGTAAAAATTTATGCTCTAGTTGTATCGAGATGATCAGATAACAAAAGCACGCGGGGGGGGGGGGGGCAAATGAGCACAAAAGTGAGCAGATCTTAACTGTTGATGAGAAAAAAGGTAAAGCAAAGAAGTTGTTAGAATAGTATTTGTCCTGATTTAATTGAATGAATCTCTTTGTATGTTTTAGATATACCGTGAAAAGTTTCACGATTCTTAATCTGCACTGTCTTAAGAATTGCAAAAGGAATATACACCTTTCTAAAAATAATGAATTTTTAGAGGGTTTTTAACGCCATAAAACACTACCATAATCTATTCAATTAAGTAGAGTAGTTGGTTTTTTTCTTCCTTTTTTTTCCTGATGATAATATGCATAAGGTCGAATTTTTTGCGTTCTTAGAAAACTATTCATTTCGGCTATAACAAAATCTTATAGGCGGGATTCATTACTCATGTTTCCACTATACAATAGGAAACGGCAGATTGTGTGATAAAGATTGAAAAAAAAATGGAAGATATTGCAACATTCACAAATACACAAACAGCAACAACAATACTGGGACTCATAAGTCCTTGGTAGATAGACGAAGCGACTAGATCTAGCAACCTTGGCTGTTGGTAAGGACCGAAAATACTGTGGATCTTCATTATAACGCTCTTTATACCACGGATTCAGGTACATCTTGTCCATATGTGAATATGTGGTTAACTAATGATATGATTTTTTTTTTTTGTTTCATCACGTATCGTCTTAGAAGGAAGAGTATAAACCATTTATTGAGCTGATAATATTATTCCCATTAGCTTCTAGTAAAACAAGAATTATTAACGCGAAGCATTTGGGGATAATAAAATAAAAATAACAGAAACAAAAAACGTGAATAAGCAAAGTATATATCGTATATAGTATATATAAACAAAATATTTTTTATAACTTATTATTATTCATCTACGATAACTTTATTTTTAATAAAGGAATATTTTATTTCGTATTGTATAGTCCTACAATGACTAAATTTTACTGCCTCCGCTACAACGCGGGGTATTCTGTATCCACTTGATTCATGTTACAGCCAAGATCCAGTGTATGAAAGTATTCTTATCGGCGCCACTGATTTTTAAACTCTTCTGTTCATACAACCGCTTTAAATATTTAAGGTATAACGGAAGCCTTCGTAGTAAAAATAATCATAAAGAAATATTCCCAAAAATTAAAGGTTACGACTTAAAAAAGTAAAACATTGTATCAATACTGTGTAACGAATTAAAGAAACTAACACTCTCTATATATCAATGCTCTCTATGCCCTTCTAGTTAAATGTATCGTGATCGTTCTAGTTTCATTTCAAAAATAAAGGAATTAGTTTTTTCCACCAACTGGACTCCTTGATTATCTTTAAAAAAAAATATTTAATTTCAACAAGATCGGTAAATCCATGATTGATAGGAAGAAGAGAAGTATAGGCAAGAAGGGAGCTTGCTACGAATTTCAAAACAGAGAATTAAGAATAAAATTTGTATTAATAAACATGTTGAGATCATTGATTTTATAAAGTATTTTATCCAAGATTTGTGTTAAGTAAATATTAATATACCTCATCATAAAATCAATTTCATTTCCAATTTCTTCACCTCTGAGCATATAAAGAAACGTTGTTGGAAATACGAAGAGTTAAAATAAATCGATTGGAAGCGCGCCATAATAAAATAGTTTTTATTTTCATTTTCAATGTTATATAACAAAAAAAAAAATAATAACAAACAAATATGTTAGAAATACGAAAATTTAAAATTAGTCGAAGGGTGAGTGCGCGATCATAAAATCGATTTTATTTTCATCTCATCCGAAATGATTTTAACAGACTTTAAAATTTTAGAATCCTGAAAGGTAAAATAAATCGAAATTCCAGCGTGCTATTTAAAAATATTTAGCATTTTCATTTTCTACACATCTGAACAAATATAACAAAGACACTGTAATACGTTAGGAATCCGAAAAAATTAAGTCCCCCAAAAAGAAAACAGATAATATTATCCGTCATTGTATTAATGTTGTTATTTCCGAAATCCGTTCATAAGAAATATGTTTACATATGAGTTAAATTACATTTATTTTTATTTTTGATTGTAAAAGAGGTATTGCAATTATAGTAATAGTAATTACGACTTACAATTACTTTGGTGTAATTGTTCTTCAAAACCACTATTTTTTCATGTTTTAGACCATTTAAAGGTAATCTTAGCGTGATTACAGTGCAACTGAAGCATGTAATTGAATTACTCATGTAATGAATGATTCCTGCCCAACGCTGTCTAAGAAACTTGTGAATTCTCCTTACTATTCCGATATATTTGATGATCTTGAAGGTAAACTTAATGAATCTAAACAATTTTTAAAAATATTGAATTCCGAAAAACGAAATATTTATCAGGTTTGTATATTCAAATATTTCGTTAACGTGATTTTTGGAAGAAGACTCGGTAAAAGCATATATAATACATTTTACGTATTAAATATGTATGATGTACTAATTTATTTTAATGAAGGTTACGAAAAAAAAATTAATGTGATTTTTTAAATTTTTATTTTTATTTTATCCTTGTCACTTATTGTTAAACCATTCTATTTACTTTCGACTAATTAAATACTTTCTAACTAACGCAAGTTGATAATCATTGAATAGTTAACATTGAGCAGACTGTAGAATTGTCAAAGCAGTTAAAATAAACATGCCCAAATAGTTATTATTAATTTAAGGTTACAAAGTGTATAGAAAATTGACGTCATAACTATTTTTTCTCTGTTGTTATTTTTTATTGTTATATACAATTTATTACTGGATAATGCATTTGTTCCCGTTACACGTAGTGTCGTTACCTTAAATTACTTTCGTGGGTTTTTAGAATATTAGAAAAGTGAATAGACCTATTCTTTTCCTGGAAGTAAAATATTTGTTTAAGTTCTCTTTAGACCCACTCTAAATAATTCTCATTTGTTTCTAATCTCTGCTCGAAATCTTCTAATTTCTTCACTAGAACTAAGGTTATGTTTGTGCCTCTTTTTAGCCCTATGGTGCGCTGAAAAGGGCCATGCTGTTAGGCCTCCGAAATCTCTCGACACTTGTATATACCCCACAGCAAGTGTGATGAGATAACTTCTCGATTTTTATCCGAATATTTCTCTCTGGCTGAAAGATACAATTCAACTACTCTAATTCGAATCTTTCTGAATCTGATTCCTTCTCACAAGAGTGATGTATTTAACATTATCTGAGAAATATCTGCAACAAACAACTACCCTTAAATCTTGTTTATTCACTCATCTCTTTTGTTCCTCTGAGCTCGTTTGACATAATTCTGTTCCTATCAACCAAATGTTAATAAAAAAAAAAACTAAAGAGTTTTATTTACTAGTTTAATGATGTTTTTAGTATATAATTATTATTATACCTACTACGTATATATAGTATCATACTACGTATGATCTTTTATTTTAACGTTAATTTTGTTTATTTAATTATTTTGATGTTTTTTGAGACTCTACCCCCTTAATCAATGGTTAAAAAAACCAATCATATTACTTTGATATGTAACCACATGGACCACTATTAAATGTAAAAAATATTTCATTATTTTAAAAAAAAAAAGTATTAGTTTGTTTTCTACTTTCTGATTTTTTTTTTTTTTATTTGTTGAATATACATTTATTATTCAACATGAAAATAGATAGCCTTTGTTTGAATTGCAAAATTGCTAGAGTATGTTAATCTGTATTAGGCAAAATAATAAATTTTAAAATAGAAAAAAAATGAATACAAGTGGTTCAACTATTGTTTTGATTCAGTTTAATAGTTTATCTTTATAAAATAATTATAACATTGTAAATACTTAAGGGTATCTTTTGTATGAGACCCTTCCCCCTATTGTCAGTTGTTAAAAATAAATCCAGATATTGTATAATGACTACCAGCCCGATCTGACAATAAAGAAATATATACATAAAAAGTGAAGTAGTATTTTTTTTTTTAATATTTATTTTTAAGAATAGGTTAAATATATGTTTACAAACAAATTCATTAAGTATGTATCTTATTTTTTTATTCCGTGTATTATTTTTATTATTTTCTTACTTTAGGTTGTTGATAACCCATGAAGAACAGATTAAATATTTTAATCTTATTGTGGATCAATCAAAATTGCCAAAATTTTAATATATAAAGAAAAATAGTCCCTATTTAGTTGGAAACCGAAGACATGTATATAATAATTATTAAATCTATCATCCATACGCACAATATCTCAAATAATGTTTTTTAAAAGTAATTGTCTTATGTAAAATCTGTATTTACTTAGATACTTCACTCCCATGAAATGAAAAAAAAGAACGTTATGTGCTATAAAAAAAAGTTTTAGCTGTTATATACAGATACCTTTAAGAAATCTGTAGTAAGACGATCGAAGGTGTAATAGGTTTGCTATTGCAGGAGCAAACAGGCCAATGCTGGGGTATCCAGAGAGACGACTGAAGCCGGGGAGTTGGGGCTCCGGGGTATGCCTCAGTCCCCACCCCGATTCCCCACTACCCCTGTCAATCACCCTGCTTCTTGTTTTCCCTTCGGTGACAGTCCAGGCTTAAAACAAACATACGCTTCAAAGTGGGGGAAAGAGTACTTAGGTCAAATCTTTCATCAGAAAGTAGAGGGTCCAGGAGAAAGTAAGCTCCATTCTTTCTAAAAACATTACCATCTTTCCTGTGATAACTTAATTCTCCTCACCATTGAAAGGTGTTCCTTTACATTTATATTGGCATTGTTATTAGTCATGCCTTTTTATTTTATTGACAATCAACTTTTAAGTAACATTATTACTTTTTTATTTCGAATTCGAATTTACTACGACACTATACTTTTTGAGGTCCTCAGTGTAGTAATCTTCTTTTAAATGGTCATCACTATCGGATAAGTATTATCCTCATTAAAATAGTCTGACGAGGTTTGAATGCCGAATTTTTAAAATGGGTTCCTCTAAACTACATTTACTTTTGTTTGTTTGAAATAATTAATAATCTCACATTTTTAATAGTAGTAAAAATATATATAAGCATAATCTGAGAAAGGATTAGCTAATTAATTTGAGGTGATAAGAGGAAAATTTTATTTTGCAAGTTGAAAACACATTTCCTAAAATAAGAGTTGTAATATTAAAGTATTATATACCGTTGGAATATTAAATAGCCAAAGATTGCATAAAAAATAATATTTAACATTTATGTATCGTAGAAAGTAATTGAGAATGACGAAGAACGTTTAAATGTCTGATCTAACACGAGTTAAAGTATCGGTTGCAAAGCAGTTTCGTCAGTCTTTGAACTATCGATGAATTTTGAAATTATCGTAATTATTTAATGTTTCTTTAATTTCACTTAACCTATATTTAAGTTGACAGAATATCAGATTCCATAAAATGATTCTTAGTATTTTTAATATTGATTCAATAACAAATTAGCTTCGAATAAATAAAAATGAAAATGTAAATTTTAGTGAATAGTTTTCATATTCCTACCATATTTCTGAAAAAGAAAAACATTAAATTTTGCACCATAAAACGAGAAATATTATTAAGAGTACTTTTCTGATAACTATTGAAATTGGACTTGGTCTAGTTATTGATATTGGCATATTCTTAGTACGTATTCTTATTTTGGCGTATGTTATCTTAGTACGTTTATAAAATATTCAGTTTTATGCAATAAATGAAAAACGATTTACGCCACATTCATTCTCACCAGCTGATAAACGTACAGTAGTAAAATACAAAACATTAGAGAAATGTTCAGATGTATACATGGGCACTTTTATCATCAAACTTTCTAACTTCGACAATGTTTAATTAATTTTTTTTTCTTCAAAATTAGATTATAAAACGAATAAAATCTCAAATAAAAGTTAGAACCTCTAGTTTTCCACACAATCTGGTATTTTAGTTGACGGGGTTTATCTTCTTAGGAGGTGCAGTTTCTATGATAATCACCAAATTTAATTCATAAAATATTGATTTTTCGTTATTTAGAAAAAAATTTTTGTAAAAAACTATTTCGAGAAAAGCTATATTTTATAAAATTTACTTAACTTTAAATAATTTACTATGAAGTCATGTAGGTAGTTTTAAGGATATGGAGCTCCGAATGGAAACTCCAAAATTTGAATTTTTTCACGAATAAAATAACTTTCAGAGGCGTGAATTTTAAATACTTCAATATTTACTTTTTAATGAAAATAATTTTTCTTTACTTAAAAGAAATGAAAAATTATTCATTTTGTATATTTTGGAACAGCCACCATTTTATATTCCGACTTACCGTGGTTGACAATCATCTATTATAGCTCTCAACTGTAGATTGTTTTCATTAATGTAATAAAAATTCGAGTAAAATAAAATCTTTGTTTTTGCTCTTGGGCTCTTATGCTGTGTTATTTAGACCATATCAGTGAGGACAGTAATAAAAAAACATTCATCATGATCCTACTAAGGATGAAATATTTCCAAAATAAGTATATTCTAAATTATTGTAGGCGATGGAATATTTTTAGGAAGTAAATCAATAATTGAAGTTGGCCCATTAGCTAATTTAAATCAGGAATAAAACGTTTGACGAGTTGGTATCTATGTAAAAGCCGGAGAGGGTGATTAAGGAACAATATGAGGTGCAAAGGCCATTTTAAGCCTTTTATATCGCAGCAGTTCTGTTAGAAAGCTGAGCTATTTACATTTTACACAGTTTACGATCGACTTCATATATGATTGTGAAAAGAGGGTAAAGTATGATGAGCATAATAGAAAAAGCAGAAACGACATAGCGTGGAAAAGTGACTGGGAACACTACGAGGGGTCATGTGGATAATGGAAGACTTGGGATAGTAGTACTCAAATATTATTAGAGTATTAGTATTAGTAATACATTAAAAGTATTATTTTATTCAAATTCATTTGTAGGTGATCAACTTTCTTGTTTCCCTTTTGTTATGGCTCATTCCTTCGGAAATAGAGCGCTTAGTAATCGTAGAATGAACCAATTAGAATATACTCACAGGCTGGATCTACGCTTTGAGAGAGGACTAGACAAAAGGAGAACTTTGGTCATGGCTTAAAATTCATTGACATTATAAAAAGAAAAGATCCATGTTATAAAAATAATAAAAGTTTATTAACAGAGTGTTAACTAAAGGTTATGGATGGCCGTATTTACCGAAAACAGCTAAATATCTGTGAATTTTCAGATTAAGGGAAATTTTCGTAATTAAGTTTTTATTGCTATTAAATTGGAAAAAAAAAACAAACAATAAAGTACCTAAACCACCTGTCAAAGTTTAGCTATCAATCTTCAAAATATAATTTAAAAGTTTCAGAAACGCTCTGATTACAACCTGCTTGAATTTAATACTTTTTTAAAGAACTAAGAGTAAGGAAGTTAGTGTATATGGGAAAAAGACAAATTGTCTGTGGTAGAGCCTTCTAAATACACTCATTTATAAAGCACCATCCAAATTAAAATATTTTTATCAAATAAAAAATTATAATTAGTATGTTATAAAAATGTCATATATCTGTATTTTTTGTATAAGAATTTAAATTTTTTCGTTTTTCGTACCCTTCAATAAAATTAATTATTACATCATACATATATAATACATTAAATGTATACATATGCTTTTGGGGAGGTTTATTTATTTTTTTTCTTCTAAGCACCATGGATGCGTGGGGATGAAGTCATGATTAAAAAGGGGTTGAAGGTAGCGTCTTTTTCTGCATTTTGAGATTGCATTTTAAGAGGGGGCTGGGGAAATTTGATTATTAGGGAAGGGGTAGTCTGTATTTTGTGTCAGTCTGTTGGTGATGGGGCTCACCTGGTATATCGATTTAAATAATTTATATAGTTGTACTCAGTCGAGTCTGAGTCTGTTTGTGTATGTAGGAGTTTTATTTATATCAGAACTACAAATATAAAAAATTGCAACAGCAATTCCTTCGAGTGGTGACCCGATTATTCATCTTCAACATTTTCATGTATATAACCCAGCTAAAACCTCTTTAGCTGGCATTAAAAAAAAAAGAGCGATCTTCCTGAGCTGATGAAAAAAGAAAACTACCCGCACTACAAGACCTTCGTGTATGAGTTGAAGGAGGTTGTGGGCCCTGCTCACTTCTCCCTGGGTAGGAGAGAATAAACTACACCAGAAAGGCCTCAGGAGGAGAGCAAGACTTATTTTAAAACAATAGCAAGCTGTGTGCACAGCTATGTAAATGTTTGACATATGCAGCAATGAGTTATACCAACTGCTGCGAACACCCGTATTGCCTAATAGGCAGGGTAGGGTGATAAATAAATAATAATAAACGCTGGCATTAAAAAATATAAATAATATTTGTCTACAGACTGTCTCGCATGATATGATTGATAAACTTAGATTATGCTGAATAAAATATTTTTAAAAAGTAGCGTTATAATAAAGGCTGTGACATACGCGTATGCGTTGAGGTAGGCTCCTTCCCTAACTGAAATCCGTTCTCGGTTCATACCAAGTGGTTGGTCTCAGATTTCCAATGAGTAGGACAAAATTACCACTATAGTAATTATTTTCCTGACAGCATTTATGATACCGTTTCTACCATTTTGTTATAGTTGTTGTCGTGGTTGTAAACCAATACCTAGTGCGACAGTACTGCCACGATAGTAGATACTCTCATCTTACGTGTTTGCCTACATCTCAGTACGGATTATTTTTTAGTTTTAACAGTTAGCTGTTAAAATAATATCTATACCAAGTTAATAACGCCACATTTCACAGAATTTACAATTTTATGATTATAGCTCATTATTATTGTAAATAAAACAACGAAATAATTCGTAGCGGGGATTCTAGGCAAGAACGCGAACTACGAGTTATCACAACGTTGGCAGTCAACGTGTTTCGTATCAGAATCATTAATTCATTTATGAACTATTGATTAATATGACTAGAGCCTTAGTGTATTATGGGTCATTTTTGTTATTATATTTATTAAATTTATATTTCAATTAGTTTACTATTAATACAATATTGGAAATCACTCAATTTACATTTACCAAGTAATTTTAATATTTATACTATAGACGATACTATTATATTTTACAACTCCTTAAATAATTATAATACTTAATTATTATAATATTTTGCTTATAAACTAAAATAAATGTGGACACATATAATTAATATTTATATGATTGTACGTCTTGTTTCTTTGCCTAACGAAATTAAACTAGTTTTTTTCTATTTAAGGAATAAATATAATGAATATCATAGCTACTATTTTCTTTAAATAAATATAATAATTATTAGAAAACATTGCTACTTTCACTACGCAAAATTTTGAAGTGAAAAATATAAACGATATTCTCTTGATATTATGAAATACTTTCTCTTGAAGGATGATATGATCAGATTTTTTATTTAGCGTAATTCAGGCGTCTTATAGAACATTGTGTTCTTTCTTCATCACTTTCCCTTTAAAGTTGCATCTCATTTGTGTCAGTCTTTCTTCTTAAACATCCTGGTGCAGCCTGGTTGTAAATCTGAAACAAAAAATATAAATAAGTGATGGTCTTCAGAAATAAGGAGCTTTATAAGTGAAATACATATAACTTTCCTAAATATTGTCATTGTAAATGGGAGATATTCTTGTTAAGTAACTTCGGAAACTTTATAATGTCGTTGAATAAACACCAGGGAAATATTTTTTAAAAATGACACATTCTTCATCTAAGTAAAAAAAGGGAAAAGTGTGTGTGTCCCAGTCAAATATATATATATATATAATGACCATCGACATGTCTGGTTGACGATAGGCAAAAACAGAAAAGGCTTGTGTTTTGTAAATAACACCGGCTTTTTACTAACACCATTTTAACAATTAGAATGAAGAAGTACAAGGTTGGCATTCTGGGGATAGTGCAACAAATAACAATAAACAAAATTTAGGTACTACTCTGCTGAATAACGGATTTTTGTACTGATATTGATTTTAATATGAGAAAAGAAAAAAAATGGTAGGGCTATCATTAGTAACCAAGAAGTGGAAAGTGAAATCCTCAACTGAAAATCTAAAAATCTCATCTTATGAACATAGAGCACTCCAAACGAAGAACAAATCTAACATTCTACAAATATAAGCACCTATATTGTGACCAATTTTACGATGAATTGCAACACCAACAAAATGAATTGAAAAATCGGAATGAGTACAGAGATTGTACAAGGACATTGGAATTCGGGAATATGAAGCGACCCAAATATGGGAGAGGCAGCAATTGGAGCTCAAGTGACCTGGTGTTCAATGAAAGTTGAAATGGTTCTGAAAGGAGAATATAGTTTTAATAATCATTAAAAAAAACGTTTACTGTGCATGAATAGTCTACAGTGCTTTATTTTTGTTTTTTTTCGTGAGTCTTAAAATTAATTTGGAGTATACCTCAATATGGAAAATGAACTCTAAATTGGAAATTCCTTTTCCCACTTAAAAGTAAACTCCAAATTACTTTTAAGGTTGACGAAAAAAATTATATACAGACAGTAATCCTTTTTTCAGTAAGGTTATTGATGTAAAGATTATATGTGGAGCATAAATCAACACCGACTATCCCTTACTATTGTACTTTTAGAGTCTAGAATTAAAATTTCATGGACTAGAAATAGTAAGACAGGTGAGAGAATTGCCATTGAACTGCTACGAAACCAAAATAAACAATTGTGGAAACAGGTATGGAGAAGAATGCATTTGATCATTGGTTAATTAATCTAACCTGGGAAAAATGTCTTAAGATATAGCAAAAAAATATCATACTGGAATAAAAAGAACCAGGTGTTGGTGTGAAGAAGTGTAGGCCAAGGAACAATGAAGACAGCTAAGGAGAAGTTGCAGTCTGAATTTTGTGAGGAACTTCAAGCATGTGATATGATCAGGATAAAAGAAAGATTTCGGGCACCGTTGGAAGTAGGGGAAGCCTGTAAGAAGTATCTAGTACTAGACAACTTTTGAAGAACGGGGAGGAGGCTTTTGAGGGAAATTTATTAATTGATGAGAACAAGGAGATAAAGAAGTCTGGTGGGACAGCTTGTTGAGACAGATTATCTTATCGGTGATTAGGAGATTTCCAGATTGTAGGCCATGCCCAAAGCAAAAAACATGGCGGTGATTTAATCACAGCTGAAATGTAAAATTTTGCAGGTATCAAGAACAAAGATGGTTACTGAACATTTTTCAAAAGAAGACCGTCCTCACGGACTGGAAATGTGATATAATCATTCTAATCCATAAGAAAGGTCCTACAGTCCTTTTAATCCTATGGGTTCAAAACTTCAGGTCCTTATTCCTATCAGCCGCAAGCCTGAAGTTGTACTCTAGAATACAAGGAAGACGACTCTAAGAAGAATATAGAATATGTGCTTCAGGAAAAACTGGCCGCACTTAGGGCTGGCCGACAAACCCAGTACTATATTTTTACATTTCGATGCATAATCGATAAGTTTACTGTAAGAGACAAAAGAATTCACCTTGTCTTCCACCATAGATCTTTCTAAAAAATTTGATAATGCGTCCCTAGTAGAATTTAAACAGGTAGTAGAATATCGAATATTTTGGGCTCAACGGATATAAATCCACAAGATTTGAAGTGGAAACGTGAGTAACGAGAAGGAACATGGGCAAAATAAAATGGGAAGCCAAATTGAGGAGCCCAAAATTGGAAAATGCGTTCAGTGCATGTAAAGTAGAAACTATGAATGGAAAATACACATAAAAGAGGATTGATGAGGTTCGGTTGTAAGTATACCATGTTCAAGGTATACTTATAAATAGATTAACGAAAAATATATGAGAAGCGAAAACATGTACGATTAAGGAATAAGTGGGAGGACTTCATATCAGATCTTGCAAGGGGAAAGGGCTTCACGGTTGATGTTAGGAGTTGGCCACGGATTGACTAATGTTTAAGAAATGGATAACGGCTGTCCTGACTTTGAGGGTTTAGCTATGGGAATATTAGTGAACAAACATTTAGTTTTATCAATTGCACCACACTTCTCTCTTAACCGTTTCTTTTGTCGAAAATCCCTTCATCTCTATTGTAAATCGGACCTTATCTTCCATGGTCAGTCATTTAACCAAATTTAAGGCCTGGCCATGAGAAATCCTCTGGCTCCCGATCTTTCTAATATTGTCCTTATTAATTTGCTTGATTCCACTATTCCACTCTTCCTTATTAAAAAATACGTAGACGATCTTCCCCTTGCCCTCAGTCACGATAAAATCTCTGATATTTTTTCTGCTTAATTTTACGGTTGAACTGGAAACTAATAAATCCCTTCCTTTCTTCGATCTCCTCATCAAAAGAAACCTAGACAATTCTATATCTACAGACTGGTACAAACCAAACCAACTTAGGCAGACTTTTAAACTAAAAAAAAATAACGTTGTTAGAAATCTTATTCACCATAATCTTTCTCTGTCTCATACCCATTTTCATGATACTAATACACATCGAATAAAACAAAGAATTCGGGTTTTTATTTTGTACCATGTTGTATACTGCATGCCTTGTTTCACTCCTAACTGTAATAAAAAAACTTCTATACGTTACAAGCATTCCCTGTATTTGTACTTGAGGATTGGCCCACCGTGGTAGCTTTGTACTTCAGGATTGAATCACCGTGGTAGCTTTGTATTTGAGGATTGGCGCTCTGTGATAGCTTTGTACTTAAGGATTGGCCCACTCTGGTAGCTTTGTACTTGATTGGCTCGGCTATTGGTAGCTTCCCTCACCCACTTTATTAGTTATGTTCACTACTTATTAATCTTATTTATATTACTTACTACTCTCTAATTTTATATCTATTTCTTTAATTTGGTTATTCTACTTACATATTTAATTAATCACAGATATGTTTTTCTTTATTTTTTATATTACTTCAATTTTAAATAATTTTTAATTTGTACATATATTTATTTAATCGATTTTCATGTCTATAGAAATTTCTTTTTTCGATCTTATTTTTAATGTTACTATTTTTTAATATTTCTGTATATTATATACAATTTTAATTTTCTTATGTACCTATATCATCTGTTATCTTCTTATGTTTATTTTTTTTTGTAATTCCATTTAATGATTATGGTTGTTATCTTGTTTTTCTTCGTAGCCCTGATGAAGGTCTAAAATTCTAGCCTTTTAGTTAGCACTTATAAATAATATCTTACTTATTTCTATTCTTCACCGACCACATCCCCAATCACTTTTAGTAAAATATGAGATGACATTGTATCATCACTTTTTACGCTTATTTATTTTATTCTGCAACATCAGTTTATAAAGAACTGCTGAAGTGGGTATTTTAAACTCTTTAAATTTAGAATACAAACAAATATAATTCACTCCGTCATTTTTCAGTGGAAGTGGAATTGGATAAGGACAAGGAAACTATTGCCCTAAATATCTACATATTAATCGAATATAATTTGTACTAGTTTAACCCTACTCGAACATTCGCATTAGATATGTTTCCTTCTCTGTAGTTCAGTCGAAGTATTACTATATCATGCTGATTCGTACTGATAATATAATCTTTTTAAGAGAGTCTGTTCAACACATACAGTTGGTAAAGATGCATACTTTATGACTATCTTCGAGTAGCAGTTTATGCATTAAATAATTACGTTGCTCCATTTGAAAATATCACTTTAGTTCTAGTTAAGATTCAGCTATCCGTCAACTTAAATTAAGTTTGGATTGTATACGCTGAAACCTAACAGCTAGGTCATACATAAATGGATGTTTTACGTGGGCTAATAATTTTTGATGGTAATCCGCAAGTCCGAATAATTTGAAATTTGTTAAGCAGTTTTTCCAAAGAAAGTTACATATTCAGATAAGGACAGACTGAATATATTTTCTTAATATTTTGATTTCAAATTGTTCTAAACATTCATGGACTATCAATGTGAAATTAGAACGACAAAACCTATTTCAAGTCTTTGGCTCAAAATATTGTTACATAAACACAGATTGACATCCTAAACAGATTTGATACAATTACTTTCAGGATCTTCTTCTCGACTTTTTTAAAACATTCACGCAATCTAATTGAATAATTTGAGCCATCAATCGTCAACACGAAGTGAAGTGTGCACCTCACATCAGGCGACGATCTCCTGACGTCGGGGGAACAGGCTGAACTCCTGGCCACAAGCTATGCAGCGAGGGATGCTGAACGGACTACCAGTGCACCCCATCCACAACCTGGACCGCCGAGCCCCAACGAGAAGCCTCTATTCTCCTCCTTCGACCAGCTAGAGTACGTATTACGAAGCGTCAAAGGGAACAAGGCGTCAGGATTGGACGGAATCCCGTATGTACTCATGAAGATGCTTCCTAGGAAGGGTAAAGCCTTCCTACTCAACATCTTCAACTCATGCATGCGGATATCGTACTTTCCCACAGTATGGAAGCAAGCTATCGTGGTACCTCTACTCAAACCGGGGAAGAAGGGAGACTCAACCGAACACTATCGCCCGATCAGCCTCCTCTCGCACATGAGTAAGGTGTTTGAACGGCTCATCAACCACCACCTGATGGAACACTGCAGAGAGGAGAACGTCATCCCACCACAGCAGACCGGATTCCAACGGGGAATCGCCTGTGAGCACCACCTGCCGAAGCTCCAAGCGTACACCATAGGGCGGATGAAGAAAAACTGCCCAACGGCCTTCATCATCTCAATAGATTGCAGCCAAGCCTTTGAGAGTGTTCCCACCCGCTCCTACTCCGCCGACTGGAAGAATTCAAGTTTCCAGTCACCCTATGCCGACTCATCCGAAGCTACCTCAGTGGAAGATCCCTCGTCGTACGGGTTGGCGAAAGCCTTTCCTCTCCAGTCCCCACCACCTGTGGAGTACCACAGGGATCGGTACTTGGTCCAGTACTATTTGTCGTCTTTACGGCACCTATAGTAGCCATCGAACACCTAAAGGCAGTGGTAGCAGCCTATGCGGACGACATCGGCATCTACGCCTCCAGCATTAATGCAAAAACAGCCCTAACCCATGCTCAAGACGCTGCAGCCACCATCACTGATGCCCATAAAAGTATTGGGATTAGGGAAAACCCTGGAAAGACGGACGCCATAGTGATGTCGTTCCAAACAGGAAAGAAACCACTGCCTACCACATTCAAAGTAGATGAAGTCGACCAGCGGACCTCCACCTCCATTCTCTACCAGGGCATCACCTTGGATAGGCATCTCACCTTCTCCAGTCACGTTCGGGAGAGCTGGCCCGCCAGCTACAGGCTCTACCATCTCCTGAAATCCCCACAACTCTCACTAAGGCTGAAGCTGCAAATCTACAAGGCTATAATCCGACCGACTCTGCTCTATGGTGCACCACTCCTGCGTCATCTCTACAAAACAACGCTAGAAAAGCTGCAGAGTTATCAGAATTCCGTCCTCCGGCGATACGTCCGTGGAACTACACTACAGAGGGCCAGAAACACCACCATCCACCAGGAACTCCAGCTACTCTCAGTGCCGGAATATATAGGCCGAAGGCACATCAAATTTTTTGATGGGCTTAAGGCCTGTGCCAACCCGCTCTTCAGAGATATCGCCCCTCACCAAGACCTGGGAGGTGGCAAAGCACTGTCCCCTTAGTAGACGTCCTCGCCGAGGGAAGGACTTCGGACTCTGCAGCTTGAAGTCATCACACCACCACCACCACCAGCCGGAATGGTCCCTCTCCATTCTATATAAGCCCCCAACTAGTATGTTACCAATGTGAAACCGCCTTTAGCGGACTCTGTAACTCAACTTATACTGCCATACGGCAAACAAAGTCAGTATGTAATATGTATGTATACTATGTATTATCATATATTTGTAATTGTAATTATATATCAATAAAGAGGATTTGAAAATAAAAATTGGCTCTGAAGTTTCCAATGGCGCTGTGGAAGCTGACGTTACATTGAGGTTTGACCATGCCTTTTTTTCGTGCGCTATCTTAAAAACAGTCCATTTTTGAGCTTTAAAACACAGAACCCATGGGTTTCCGTCGGTACGTACTTCAGTATTGATGTACACGGCCAGAGCAATAGAATATAAAAGTTTTACATTTGATCCCTTAAATAAAAAATGTGCGACCGTGATCTTCCTTATCTTATTGAAAATAAGAAAAACTTTTTTTCTTACCAAAAAATATTTATTTTGTTTTGCTAAAAATATTAATTTAGAAGCTTAGAACTTTATGTTTAATTATCAGTATCAGAAATAAGAATTTCTACGGATTTCCAACGATATTTTGCATTTAAATAGCTTTTAAAAACACCGGCTCAATTTTGAAGATCTAGAACACCTGTCTAAACAAAATTCTACAGCAGTGTTCCGAATGTAAATCATATTTTAATAATTTGTATGTAGCATTGAAAATAGATTATACAATTGGTAGATAAAACACAGCAGATAAGAAGGATAAAAAAAAATGAGTGAGATCAGTTCGTCAAGTTACATAACCTATTCTCGTTATTACTATTAATATTGAAATTGATAATATTAGTTTATATTTCTAAGGACCCCTGTCACCAGCCGGAATGGTCCCTCACCATTCTCTGTTAGCCCCCAGTTATTATACCACCAGTGTATACCCGCCTTCAGCGGACATTGTAATTAGTCTTATAATGCCATACAGCAAACATAGATGTAATTTGTATTTTGTATATATATATATATATATATTTGTATTATATATTATTGTATTTAATTGAAAAATAAAGAGGTTTTGAAAATAAAATAAAAAAGGGCCCCTGAAGAAATCTACGCATGCGCCTTTCTTAAGTTCCAACGTATATCCTATTAAAACAGCAACATGGCTAAAGAGAGTAAAATGTGACAATAGATGTATATACTAGTTGGCTTACTGAATTAACATTTCTAGTGGTGTAAGACCACTTGGTATTTATAAGACATGTCTGATGCTTGGTAGAGTAATCTTCATCGATTAGATATTGTTAGTCGTTGATATAGAACCTTCAAGCTTGCACCTTTAGGTTCACTTCAGCACACTTATTCAGCCTCCAATGATTCAGACTCCAGTGACGCGGTGAGAGGGATGTCTGAGGTCTCGAGCCCTGCTCCACCTCTCAAGGGTATGGGCTCTGGAATGCTCAGGTCGAGAGTGTCATAATAGTGTAAATGTGACTAGTGATTATTTTATTTTTTATTGCTATATTAGTTTTCAAAATTTCATTTTTTTTTTCATGTACGTAGTTTGATTATGTTTATTTTATTTATCTTTATGTTTATGTACATATACAGATTTTATTAATTTTTATGTCTTTTTTTTTCTTTTTTTATTTATTCCCACTATTACTCATTATACACTACTACTTGTTTCCCCACAACGTGATATCGCAATATAAAATAATATTATAAGATTGTAATATTTATCAATAAATAAAATACTTTTAGAAAAAAAATATGGCTTCAATTCACGGTGTACCAAAATATAAATTTGTCTGTCTCGCTGTGAGTCACTATTATTTTAATGATTTAAAATATCTTTTTAGAAACAGTTGTTAGCTTTATTATATTGCTGTTTTGCTTGAATAGTGGCATATTTGACAAGCAATTTTTTTATTTATTCTGTATGTAGTAAGTATTCCTTAAATGGTACCGTAGGTTGTATTTATGTTTTGACAGTCTGGCGAACTACCACAGTAGAGAAAAAACACCCATTCTAAGGAACTATCTTTGAAATACGTCCAATTCCAATTCCATGTTAGCTTTTATTTTAAAAAAATTCTTCTTACAACGCCCTCACATAATGTACTGTCCTTTCTAGATTGAAGGGTAAATGGGTCCTCCCAGACAATTGGGTCTCACAGATCCTAACATGACACGGAGGGTTTCGGGGAAAGCTGCAGAGCTTTGGAAAGAACATCGACCCCCAGTGCCCCACGTGTGGAGTTCCTGAAACAGCAGAAGACGTAATAGTAGATTGCTCTGCCATGAAAGGACACCGAGCCAGGCTGTCGAGAAAGACCGGGATTTACGCCCTCACCGAGTTGGACCTTCTCTGTTTGATGGAAGAAGAGAATTATCCCTTCTTCAGGGAGTTCATTTACGGGTGAAAGGAGGTGGTGGGCCCAACTCATTTCACGATAGGAAGGGCTTGACCGCCCAACATCGACGAGCCACCAGAAGATGAGGAAGCTGACCCAGACTGAGACCATGAGACCAGGAGGGCTGGACCAGCCTGGTAACTGCAGGAGGAACCCAGACGGATGCAGTGGACAAGGTGCAGAATGATCAGTAAGGCGCTAAACCTAGCGCTGGGCTGCACCACAGTAAAATTTAATAATTGAATAATTAGTAAAAGAATAAAAAAAAAAAATTGGTGATCTTTGGGAGCAGTGGCATGCGCGAACCCCAGCGCACTACCCCACTGCTCCCGCACCCCGTATGCCAGAAATGGCAAGGGATAAACCCCCTCCTCCCCCCAAAAAACCGGCAAAGTGCCTTTAATTTTGTTTTTTGAATTACTGTATGAATTATCTCAATTGTTAGAAATGATAAAATAAAACAAAAACATTATAGACTTTTAGTCGTTATATTTTGTTAAATGTTGTATTCTTGGCAGTAACAAAATTTATATTCGTTCTACCCTCCTTGAAAAACAACAAAATACGTATTCTTATAGCAACATAAAAATATTTTCCAATTCCCAACTGTGAAATTCAATGAAAAATAAAACGTTTTTGCTTATAATTTTCGCCTTCTTCTTTTTTTCTAAAATCACAAAAATAACGATATCTTCAAGAGGAACCCAATAATCTACACAAAACTATAGGGGACATAAAGGAGAGGGGGGGTTAAGTTAAAGTTGCGAGCACCACACCAGCTTTTTGGACTTATATTTATTATAAGATTAATCACAGGTAACAATTCATTATTATATGATCAATCAGCTGATTCATATGTAATTTATAATTCTGGCCAGAACTATAGTTTAGGCAGAACGCACCGAAACACAGGGATGCCATTCCAATTTGTTAATTAATATGTAATTTATAATTGTGACAAGAAATATATTTAAGGAAGAATGCGCCGAAATACACAAACATAATTGTGACCAGAACTAAATTTTAGGCAGAATACGCCGGAATGTCGGGATGCCGTTCCAATTTTTTAATTAATATGTTATTTATAATTGTGACCAGAACTAAATTTCAGGCGGAACACGCTGGGACGTAGGGATGCTGTTCCAATTTTTAATTAATATGTTATTTATAATTGTTGCCAGAAATAAATTTTAGGCAGAACACGCCGGAATGTATGGATACCGTTCCAATGTTTTAATTAATATGTTATGTATATTTAGTTACCAGAACTAAATTTTAGGCAGAATACACTGGGACGTAGAGATACTGTTCCAATTTTTAATTAATATGTTATTTTACATTGTGAACTAAATGTTAGGCAGAACGCGCTGGAACGGCATCCCTATATCTCTCTTTAAGTAAAAAAATTACTTTAGGTAAAACATTTATTTAATGACTGGTATATTCGTCTATTAGTAACACATTAGGTGAAAGAACCATTCGCTTTTCATACGGGTCGATTATGATGTTTTATTTAGACTCTCCCAGACCTCCTGGAAGGTTGGTGTTCTAGCATCTCTATTTCTAGAAATCGAGCTCTAATTATAATTATTAAAAAAACGTATGATTTGTGCGAAAAAAATGCACAATTTCCTTTTTATATACGATTTTCTGTCAATAAAAATCAAACCCTAATTTTGGTGTCTGTTAAAATCTTGCTGATACTGATAATAACAACCTTATTCCTAAGTGCCACCGATTGGTGATAACTGAAATAAAAGCACCTGAGAGATACACACCATCACTTTAGACACCCAATTTTCATTAATCCTCATCATCACTAAATTGTGCCCTATAAAATGGATGTTAAACTGAATTAAAATCACAGTAAGCCCCTCCAGTATATATTTTCGAAAAAAGCTAATAATTTATTGTGATGTCATTATCTCCATAATATTATCTCAACAAGAGAGTTATAACGAGCACTAATAATAATAAAGACAAATATTGCTCACTGAAACACAACAAAGGAAAGAAGAGGAGAGAAAGTGTTGCAGAGGTGAAGAGAAAGTGAGAGGGTGGTTTGTGGCACAGCGGGTGACACCCACGCTCCAGTTGCAGGACGCTCCTCGCTCCCTTGCCACTTTGTGCCAAGAGCTTTCCCGCCATTGTAGCTCCACTAGCCACTGTCATTGACCCCAACCTTAATTAACCTACTATCTAAACAGTTTAACTCTTTTGAATATAGGATCTATATGGATATATGGAATCAGTAAATGCCAAATTTGAATTGTTATTTGTCAAGTTATTGATATTTTATATATGTATATATAGTTGGCCGTAAAAATAGATATATAAGAAGATGGTCAGGGTTGCGGTCAAAAGAGAAACAAAAATAGTTACAAATATTTATTTTTCGACGTTTCGCCCTACTTTGCAGGGCTTCGTCAGGGCTAAAAAGATCCAAAAAAAAAACAAAAAAAAACTGAGAATATTACAACAATAAGGTAATTTAAGCTAGGA
>NW_027112028.1:450359-459759 GCF_000696795.3 Halyomorpha halys
AACTATTTTTGTTTCTCTTTTGACCGCAACCCTGACCATCTTCTTATACATTGATATTTTAGGTTACACTGATTAATTAAAGGACCTAACTGCAAAACTCCCATCTTTTATTTTTCCTGAAAAGCAGTCATTGATAAGTTATTATTTTCTAGAATAAGATAGCGGTCAAAAAATAGTAATAAAAAAACCTAATTATTAGAAGCCGTAGTTTCAAACTACGTTGCAGATCTCCGGTATAGCAATGAGGAACTGGATTCATAAAGAATAAATGAACTTTTTTCATTGATATACCGCAATGTCCCAAGCTCTGGTAAAGAACCTCAATTTGGATCGAAACTATGTTTTATAATAGTTGTTTAAAAATTAATTGAGCACATTTTTGACCAACTTCCCATTATCTTAGCTTTAAATTCTACCAAAAATCTTCTTTTATTTTATTATATTTTACATTGAAGTGTGCATTATTTTGCTGGTTTAAACTATCAAAAGCCACAGTATCCTTTTTAGGTTTAATGCTGAAAATTCACGTTTAAGGCCAAGTTTAATAATTAATTTGTAAATAGTATTAATGTTTAATTTAATTACATTTAGTTTTATTTGAATTATTTTTTTAAGTTTAGTTTATTTTAGTAGAAACATGTGTATTTTATATTTTGTATTATAATATTTATAAGAGTAAGAGAAATAATTGTTAAAGAAATATATTTAATTCCGCATTCCAAGAAATACCCCCACCATTTTATTTCTACTTCATAAAATTCAGTCATTACTTTTTAAATTGTTATTAATCATAATCATAATAAACCATTGTAAATGAAACAAATGAATTTTAAATCGTTAACAACAACGTTTACCAATGGCTCGTACATTGAAAATATAAGATAGTTTTGCATTTATCTCTGACGATTTTATTGGACGCCACCAGCTTCCCCTGCCATTACTTTCCTAATTATAGCATGTTTCCAAAAAGAAACCATGTCTCAAATAAGTTAACTATTTTTTGCCGCGGCTCCCATCTGCCTGCGCCCATGGGTTCCTAGTAACCTGCCGACGATTTATGTTTTTTAAATCGGAAGTTGTTAATTAGTCACGATTATGACTCATTACTAGTCCTGTTCGCGATAAGTGTTTGTTAGGAGATTTTTATTATTAATGGTGACTATACAGCTAATTACCCGACTCTTGCCTGTTAGTTTTTATTATTAATGGTGACTATACAGCTAATTGCCCGACTCTTGCCTCGTAGTTTTTATTATTAATGGTGACTATACAGCTAATTACCCGTCGTAGTTTTTATTATTAATGGTGACTATACAGCTAATTACCCGACTCTTGCCTCTTAGTTTTTATTATTAATGGTGACTATACAGCTAATTGCCGGACTCTTGCCTCTTAGTTTTTATTATTAATGGTGACTATACAGCTAATTACCCGACTCTTGCATGTTAGTTTGGCCATTATTGTTTAAATGCATTTCAATTGTTAATTTTGGTCATTATAATCCACAACCAGACCGCATGTATTCTTACAGTTCATTCTTCTTCTGGCTCGACAGAACGTGAAGGTCCAAGGCCTCGCGCGATGTACAACGGAAATACATCGCGCGTTTCTTGACGAGGTTTTACTGCTTTTCTTGACGAGGGTGGGCTCGCCACTTCCTCGCAATCCCAATCAAAGATATTTAATGGCAATCTTCGTGGAATAAAGCCCAAGGAGTAAACTAAAAATTATTAAAAAGGACGTCAAGTTAAGTGGGGTTCCTCCAGTACCAAATGCTGTAGAGAGGTCGTACTGTCGAGGCTAAGAATAGGTCACACGAGGCTCACCCACTCCAATATTATTTCAAAAGGAACGCATCCGAACTGACAATAAGTCATATTTTCCAAGAATGCCCATATTTCACCTCACACCTCAATAGCTTAGGATTAAACACGTATATTTCAAAAATCCTTAGAAACGACGAGAAATCAATAAAATTAGTATTTCAGTTTTTAAAATCAAAAGATTTACTGACACAAATAATAGTACATCGAACATACAAAAAATAAATATATAATAATAAAATCGAAAAACTAAACAAATGTAATTAAAATTAAATAAGGTATAAATGGCGTTAATGACCAAGGATGTTTTACGCCACTAAACAAAAACAAAAAAACAAGTTCTTAATCAAATCGATCTTTATGATGTTCATAACTTCTTTCATCTTCCCGATCAATTATTATCCTTCACAATTCCATACCACATCCTCACTACTTATGGCGTAAAAAGTGCGTATCTCGATAGATAAAGTCCTCCTTTAAGTAGAAACCAACAGGTCAACCATTGAATCCTGTACCTCTCTTAACCTGCCTTCTTACTTTTAATCTCTCCAACTTGGTTGTGAATCCGGCTGCCTTCTTGAAATCTGGCAATGGAAAATCAAGCCCCCGACCTTTCCAACATTCTCCCCAATTATCTTCTTAAACCTACGTAATTTAAACCTTATTACAAAATATACTTTGTTCACTGAACTTTACTGGTATCAAGTGTTAATGTAAGTGTTCCATCATTTGCTACCACAAGGTTCCGCCGCTAAAAAAAAGGTTGGAAAACACTAATCAAGAAATTCGTTCCAAATTTGAAGTGAATTTCTATTGATAATCGAGAGGCGAATATGTTTGTTCTGTGACCTCAATGATGTTTATAGAATTTTGACTGTTCTAAAACACCCACCAGCAGTTCGCTCTGGTAGCATACACGACGTCAGTGTGAAATCAGATCCTCTAAATTATGAATTATATTATACCTGGCCGCATCGCGCATGTGGCAAGTGTTGGTAACTAATGTTTTTATCATTTTTAGCTTGCTGGAGTACAAAGTGTAGTTTCAATACTATAAATAATAATTTGGAAATTAGTGCAAGTTAGGTGTTGATAAAACAAGAAAATCCTAAATTCCCCGTCATTCCCTGCCTATTTTACTCAATTGATGGACGAAAGATGACAATGGAAAAATAATAATTATTCTCATGGAATTTTTTTTAATTATAAAGTTTTCTTGCTTATTGGTGGATCCACAGAAGGGGGAGGGGAAGAAGAAGGGGCCGCGTGCTGAGATTAAATTATTAGGCCTGAGGTAAGGCCGCTATGAGAAGTTGTAATTTTTGGAAAACTCAAGTTCAAAATTATCATTTTCTCTGAAAATAACCCCGATACTAATTTTTCATTTAAGAATTTATGTTCATTTTCTGTTAAAGATTCACACGTAACTGAATTATAACATACTTATTTCGTATTTAATTAAAAACCGTGGGCTTAATATGGTTCCAGTATTTTATTTGTTTTGTTTTTTTATAATATGACAACGCGAGGAGAAAAGAGTTTAAAGTTGTTTTTTATGGACCAAAAGACAAAGTTTAAGAAAGTTCACAACGGCCAATAAGCAATCAATGGAAGGAAACATGAACAGTAGCGCAAGGCGCAGATAAACTGGAATCAACCAGTACCACCAAATTTTCAAAATAGAGTATATTATTAAACAAATCTGATGGATCCAAAAATGAGAAAATAATAAGAACTTAATGGTTGAAGGATATGTTTTGAGGCCTCTTCACCCCTGCGGGGAGACTTTAGAAGTAGTGCTCAACAGAACTACAATAGTGGAAGTAGAGTTGAAACAAGATCACACCAATCCAAAGCGTGAAGCGTGATTTTAATTTTCCATTGAAGCTTAATAAAGGGTTACATAATACCGCTATTAAAATCCAGTTAATGGAAATAATACAAAGGAAACGATGTTAAACAATCGTGCCTAAGCACGTTTTTAAGAGAACTTTAGGGAATCGTGAATTCAGCATTCGTTTCTTTCATATTCTTAGAATTTTTCTTTCAGTTATGTGTCATGCATTTGAAAATTTGAAGCAAAATATTTATAATTAATATTATTATTACAGTAGAGACCACGCTGATTAACCAAAAGCTACTTGGTAATAACTATTCCATGTTTCCATTTACCACTGGACAATAGGCGCTATCAGTGGACATAGGAAAGCCGGACCTCCAGCAACCGAATACTCGGGAAAGTCAGCTCTTTAGTTTTCTTTATTTTCCGTCTTCTTTTTTCGATGTTGTTTCTCTTCAATACCACAACGCCCTCCGCTTTCCCGAAATGAGTGTCAAGTTCAACAAGGGGTGAAAACAGCCTTTCCCCGTCTTTATAACACGTGAAAGGATGAGGAAACTCATTGTGAGCAACATTTCTCCGAAGGCCAATGACATCGTCACAGTGGTCATCAACAAAAGGGCTTTTCTAAAAAAAAAATAGTTTTTATTTTATTTGATGGTTGGATTTTATAATAACAAGTGAGTGTTAATAGGATGTATATCTTATGCATAATGCCTATTATAGATTATAATACAATAGATAATAATAATTCAGTTGATTTATTTCCTAACCTTAAGGTGGACTGGAGGAATTGTGTCCCAAAAATGAAAAAGGTGATTTTGCAAACCATTATTTGCAGTACAGCAATTTTAGTTATACTTACCTTTTTTCCTAGAATTTAAAGAAGGTAATGCGGATACGTCCTTAAGAGCTTTTGCAATTATCAGTGCATAGATTCTTCTCTATTTTTTTCCTCCTTTTGTTGGTATACATGTTCCCAGTCGACTAAGGCAAATGTGTAATTAACCTTTACTTCTCATAATATACAAAAGTATATTGCACTATGTAGATAAATGTGTAAAAACATTGGTAAAACAAAAATATTTTCCTCAATTTTTTTATTAAACAAAAAATATTGAATTAACAACATTTTAAAATATTTTACTTTCACTTACCTATGTATGGAATACATAATAAGGAAAAGTATTGCGATCGTGCAAAATTTCTAATTCTAGTTTTTAACGGAAAAACACGTTTTGAAGTTCCCCGAGTCCAAATAACCTAGTCGCGCAAAATGGTTTATGTGAACAGTCTAGCTCTAAAACCTTTCTCGCTATATGGTAGCAACATCAATTGAACTAGCCACTAGTTGGCCTAAAAATTGGTTCAGATCGAAAAATCGACTTAATCGTAAAGGAAAACACAACGTGGTAGTATCATTTGGCCATATGGTGACACTTGATCACAGCAATCAAACTCGTCCCTTCCATATAATGGAGTTCGTAAACGGTATGATGCCATACTGATCAAAAATCCTTCGGCATTGTAAAAATTGATTCTTAGATTGGTGTGCGACAAATGCATTTTGCTATTTTTACCTGACTTAATGAAACTTATTATTAATGAACCACGGACCAGAACCTTGAAGGCCAAGCCGGTTCAAGAACACTGGACTCCACATGCCAATTCAGCAGCGCTCTTAGCTACCGAAGGACCAACCACAATCCTCATGGCAGTTTAAAAGGTACCTAAGCACTTAATGTATCTGCACAAAATCTCAGGTAACTCAATTTAAGAAATGAAATTCTTCAATGGCGAATCAAATTCACAGTAATGGTAACAGTGGCTACACTTATACATCTAAAGTATGTTAGGGATCTAACATAACGCAGATGGTCTGCAGTGAGCTTTCATGGATGGCCTCTTGGGGCTGTGAAGTTATAAACAATTCTACTCCATGATTTGAGTGTGTCATTCCCCCTCGCCAACTAATGGCACTTCTACCACTGCTAGGCCCTTCGTTTTGTTTCCAAGAGGGAAAAGATATATAGTTGGGACGTCCACGCGCACGTCATCTAAGGCATTCTCGACACTTGCTGGATTGTGCAAGTTTACCTCGGCCAGGGGACTTAGTAGGTTAGTCCTAAGCAGTTAGTCTGTTATCAGGCATTCTACAATCCTTGGTGACACATTCATGTGGATATATAAAAGTAAAAGACTTCGTTAACTGTCAACTGTTGTGTAATTTCAGCTGAAAAACCAAAAAAAAAAAATTAAATAATTAGGAAAATTATTATTTGAACCTAAAGCTATTTTATGAAATTGTTGAAAATATTATTTTAGGGATATTATTCTTTTATAATAATAGTGCATAATTATAAAATTACCCCCTGTCTGGTCATTTCTGACATACACGGTGGAAGATGTTGTCTACAAGGTACCGCCATATTTTAACCATGTCGGAGTGTCTGTTTTCATTCCGTAGGACCTCTATGAAATAAAAGTTGGCCTTCACCTCCCCGGCAGGATTTGATCCAGAACCGCTGCAGCTCCGAGGTCATAGTGATCAACGCCTCATCTCCATCGGGTAAAAACTTCGGGCATAATACTTACTATCATAATTCTGATCTTTATTAAATTTTAAGAATTTCATGGGTTTGGTACTCAGATGGTATAATAATTCTATTCTCCCATTTCAATTTTATCAAATTTCAACCACTGGTTTTATTGGCGCATGCGGCAGCATATTCCTCCATATCACTTTTAGCCGGATCCGAAGGGGATTTCTCTTACGCAGGGGCAAAGCAATATTCCTTGATATGAATATATTTCAAAAACTTTTAGGTCGTTTATTCATAATAAAAAAATCATTGACATAGATACATTGGTCATAGATCAAAGCATGCTAATTATGTACCAGATATAAATGGCTCTTGTATAAGGAGAATATAACACACCATTACTTTTCTCGTGAATGGTGTCATGGAAAAGTAATAGTTTATTCCAGTAAGTACTAAGTTAAGGAAAATATCTCATTGCAGTGAGATTTAGCTTAAAGCTAACGTTCTCCTTTGATTTCTAAACAAAAATGGCCACGTGATTTCTCCCTAAAACATATGACCTCCCCCCAAACATAAACGTCTTCGAACCACCGGGCCAGAAATTGAACCATGAGCGGAACTCCCGCACTTCCAACTTCGAATAAAGAGGGATCCTACATCCAGGAAATATATTAAAATGAGGTTGCTTAAAAGTGCATTTCGTAGAACTTTTATATTTTATCTACCAGTTAAAAGCTTTCAACTAATACACGTCAGGAAACCGTTTTCACTTACGTTCTAACGAAATTTGCGTTACTGGACACTCCTGCGGACAACCAGTCTGGAACTATTATTCAAACAGAAGCCTTGAATATGAACAATAAAATTTTTGTTCTTTAGTAATTATAACTATTACAAATAATACATAACCGAATTATAATAAATTTAGAAATTTATATAAAGGATAACTGCTGATTATTATTATCATTTAAAACAAGCAATAACTATTAGTCAAGTCTTTATTGAATTTAATGATAAGTAAGTTCATTATCCTTCAAACGCAAAGAAGACTGCATACTAGTGTGTTATTGGGGCTCATTAGCGACGAACCGAACTAAAGAGGAAGTAGTATGAAAGTCAAGCCGACAATGGTTATAAAGGGAGACAATTAAAAGAGTAAGTAGGAAGAAAAAAGCGTGTAAGAAGAGACAATACGGGCGGGTAACTAAAAAAGAGTAGAAAGTGTCACCTGTACCGGACCGGCGCAGATCCTCCCCATGGACCACTTTTCACATCCTAGTCCCGATAACAATCTAACAATAACAGACCGAAACACTACCGTCACTGTACTCCGTCTCTTTCTCTCATTAATTGACCGGCAACAGTGATTATGGCTCCTACTTTTAATTTTACTAACCTATAAGAGGGATATATAGGAAGGGAAAGTATTGCAATCCTGGAAAATTTCGAATTCGAGCTTTCGACGGAAAAACATGTTTTGATGTCACCTGAAATTACAGGAAGTCCCCCTACACTATCGATTTTTTCCGATTTTTACAAAACATTTTTATACGATTTTGATTAAACTCGTCATGTCAATGTAAAATTATATGACATTTAATACCAGATAGGTTTTATCCTGAACCTCATTGAAATAGCCTGACAGGGCTAAAAAGATGAATTTTTAAAAATATCTCCTTCTCAAGTACTTTTAAT
This sequence comes from Halyomorpha halys, assembly GCF_000696795.3. Taxonomy (NCBI): domain Eukaryota; kingdom Metazoa; phylum Arthropoda; class Insecta; order Hemiptera; family Pentatomidae; genus Halyomorpha; species Halyomorpha halys. The sequence continues at coordinate 458,261 of NW_027112028.1, forward strand.
TTTGAATATTTGAAACAAATAACCAGTTCTCATCGTTACCAACAATGAGCAATATATACATACAAAATGTCAATGAATTTTATGAATAACTGAAGGAAAAAATAAGGAAAATAAAAAAAAAATGATTCGAGGGAAATGGGAAAAGACCAGATCATTCCCGATTATGACTTTGTAATCTTTTGTTTTCTTGGCAGGAACATTTTATTGGTTATTCCCATTTCGAGGAAACTTAAATTATGAATTTTAAGTCAAAATAAAAATAAAATTTTTGTTAATAGTTTCCGTATTTCCTGGTCTTAAGTTTTTATTTTATTTTTTTCTAAAATCATAAAAATAACGATAATTTAAACAAAAACCGACCAATCTATATTAAACTTGGGGACGTATATTGGGTACTAAGTGAAAGTTGTGTCTTGCGCGTACCGCACCTGATTTTTTTAAATGTTGTTAGGTAGCTTAATAACTGTCTGTATACATGGCTGATGAAAACTTTTTTCATGAAGAATATTATAGAAGCGAGTGATCGGTGATTCAAAACAAAAATTATAGTTTATAAATTAGAGAGCGGTGTACCATGCGATTACGATCACCAGCAGATCTCTAACCACACGTAAACAACAGATACATCGCCTTGGCGTTGGCAAATACCTATAATGGACCGACAAGCATTGTGGTGAACGTGGATGGGAAATATATACTCAATTATTTTGTACTTAGTACTTTGTGATATAACAGTGCATTATCAACATAATATAACATTATATCATGCTCGTATTTAGTATATACTACACATACTACATTGGTACTGGTATTTGGTGTGGGGAACAAGTCCGGAAAGTGGGCCTGTGGGTCCTTTTTGCCAACCCCTGACGGCTACCTAGGTTGCCGCCGCGTACTAACCAAGGTGGGAGTGAGTGACAAGATTCATTCCGTCAGAAAATTAAATACAGCAATAGCCAGTATACAAAAATGGAAAATAAAACTCAATGAATCAAAGTCGATACATGATCGATGCAGCGTGGGGAAACAAAAATTATCTTATTATTTGATTACTGCTCAGAGATTGAGACCAGATTTAGACTGCCAAGTATTCATATTCTTTAAAATCGACTAAAGATGAAGAGACATCTGACGTACTCTTTTATTAATAACATAATCACTATCGTATATTATACATGTATTACGTTACAATTGCTGTAAATAAAATTTTTATCGCAATAGGACTTTCGCAATTATTTTACCGCTTTGGGTCAATTCCATATGAATCAAAAACTCATTCAAGGTTTCAGCTTCTATATTTCAGATATTCATATATTTTTTTATGTACTAATAATAGCAACTACACACAGAGAAAGAAATTTATTCAATCATGCTGCCCAAATACATCGGGTTGCTACATTACACAGCTTACTGATCAATCCGTGATCGGACATATATAAATTTATAAATTACAATTTTTTGATATGATACAATATAATAGAAAGATAACATTTTTTTTT
>NW_027112028.1:461249-462294 GCF_000696795.3 Halyomorpha halys
GTTGAACTGCAGCTCTCCCGAGAATGCGCATCCTAAATATTTAATGGTGTCGCCTTCTTTCATTGTTAGAATGCTGTCTCCGTTCTCAAGGGAGAGCTTCGTCGATTCAAGCTCTCCTTTATTTATGACGATGCCCACACTCTTTTGAGGATTCAATGCCAAACATATTACAAATATGTTTTTAAATGAGTAATTTTTTTTTAATACATATTTTTTAAGACTGCTCACGGAGGCACACACAATATGCTTTTAAATGACTCTTAAAATCCTTCTCTCTTGCACAATTAGTTGAGCATTTTTGTAATCTAATCCAAAATATGGTGAAATGTGGGCATTCCCTTTAATTAAAACAATTAATATATATTTTTTTTTATGTATTGATATTTACTACTGTATAAAAAATGGAACAAGTAAATTTGATCATAATGACATAATGATAATGATATGATACAGCATGTAGAGAAACTACATAGTAGTAGAACTCTAAAAAAACATTTTACAATATGTATATATATATATTTCAGGCACCTCGGAGGATTGCCAGGAATGGAAGAGGAAGCAAGGTTAGAAACTAGACATGAGAGCTAAAATATAGGTGAGTTGTCGCTTATTTATTAACTTTTAGTGAATCGTGTATACGTTCCTTAATACCAACAGCAGCCTTGTTACCTACCCAAAAAGAACAATAGTGCAATGCCACAATTACCAAGAGTATGGCCACACTAAAAATTATTGCCATCACTTACCTAGGTGCGTCAAGTGTGGCCAACAACACAAATCTGGAGAATGCAGCAAGCCTAGGCAAACACCTGCCGTGTGTGCACTATTCCATAAAGAAGGGCATCTAGCCAACTACAAGGGTGCGAGACGTATAAAACTCTAGCATCCAGAAAACAGGCTGGTCCCAGACATAAGATGCAACCAGACCACCCAGGAGAACCTCAAGAATTGTCAAACCAGGAGTGTCTTTCGCTCAAATGACTGGAGAATCAGAACAGGCAACTCAGGCCCTGCCACAATCGCAACCTACATCCCATTATCCTCA
>NW_027112028.1:462915-463317 GCF_000696795.3 Halyomorpha halys
AACCAGACCACCCAGGAGACCCTCAAGAATTGTCAAACCAGGAGTCTCCTTCGCTCAAATGACTGGAGAATCAGAACAGGCAACTCAGGCCCTGCCACAATCGCAACCTACATCCCATTATCCTCAGCTTCAATCCCAACATTCTCATCCCTCTGTTCCTCAAACCTCATCCACTTCCAAAAGCCTAATTATCAGATACCTTTTATCCACCCTCCTCCTAACGCGACAGATCTCACAAACCTCCTCACCTCTTTCCTATCTGAATTTAGATCCCTAATCACTCCACTCATCTCCTTACTTACAAATCTAGTCTCTAATCTTATTCCTCCGCCAAGAAACCCTTAAATGGCACCATTGAAGTCTCTTTCGATTCTCCTTTGGAATGCGAATGGTGTTCGAAAC
>NW_027112029.1:0-1724 GCF_000696795.3 Halyomorpha halys
TTTCATATCATCAGCAACGTTTCGGGAGATTTCCCCCATCTTCAGGCTGCTAAAAAACAAATTCAACAAAACCATAAACATGTGCTTACAACAACACTAATATATCATATACACTCAAAGAACTATTTACTTGATAACAAAAACCTATATATGACATATAATTTCCTCCTTATTGTCATTCTTGCTAATATATTATAATATTAATGTCATTTAATGAGTAAAACTTGCTATTGGTCATACATTTTAGGAGGAAATTATATGTCATATATAGGTTTTTGTTATCAAGTAAATAGTTTATAAATAGTTCTTTGAGTGTATATGATATATTAGTGTTGTTGTAAGCGCATGTTTATGGTTTTGTTGAATTTGTTTTTTAGCAGGCTGAAGATGGGGGAAATCTCCCGAAACGTTGCTGATGATATGAAATAAACTATTGTATTTTAATAAGGAAGAATTTGTGTCATTCACTAAATCCAGTTTAAGATCAAATTTACTTGTATTTTTTATACAGTTGTAAATATCAATAAATAAATTTAAAAAAATTAAAAAAATATGATAAAAAAATTAGGATTTATTGAATATTCGTTTAAAAAAATTCTGTTAGGATTTTCCATTCTACTCATTGAATTGCCCTCTTTATAAAAGCTAAGGCAAAGTAATAAAGGGAAGTTGACTGGGATCAATAACCACTCGGATACTTATCTCAGCCGTCCTTTTGGAAAATTTCATTATATCCCATTATACCTTTCTTTAAAATGATCATTAAAAAAAAATGTATGCGCTCAGTAATAAAAATAATTTTTAAAATATTATAAAATTGTGATCGCATAGAATTATATTAATTTTAGAAGCTGACAACAATTCGTTGAATGAGTTTTACTAACGCATATAATTGTTTATTTTTTATGTTGTAAAATTCTTTTAATAATTTTATAGCATATGCTAAATTCTTTAACATTTATAATGCATATTATTTATATTTAATAGAAAATAAATAAAAATTCGAATAATAAACTTGACGAATATTTTATAGATGGGATGCCACCAAAGGTTCTTTCTCTCGGTCAGTTGATGTGAGATGTTCTGCGTTTGGTCTTTATACGTGCAATACTCGTGTTTGTGATTTTTTGTCACGACGATGTTTGAATTGGCGAAACGTCAACTGATGAGTTGTTTGCTACTACTTTAGGGACTCGAAGCTTATTTTTTTTTTTTTTTTTTATTATTTATTTATTGGAATTTACAACTGTACATTATAATACATTTAGTAAATTTAATCTCAGTTAAATTGGAGTGTTACAGGCGTGTGAGAAACTACCCATTGGTAGCACATATAGATGAATATCAGCTTTATAGATGATATTTGTGACAAAGTAAGGAGCATTGAGGATTTTACGAAGGATTTTGGATTCTAAAGATTGGATACAAAGGGATTCGATGGTTTAGTGGAGCCCCAAAGCTCAACTCCGTATGCCCAGATTGGCCTTATTACAATCATGTAGATCAGGATTTTGTAATGAATTGCAAGTTTAAACCGTTTGTTCAGTAAGTGCTGTAAAAGTCGAAATCGACGTGCAGTTACCTGTCTTGTGTGAGGATTCCAGGCTAGTCGTTTGTCGGTAGCGGATCTGTTCGACAGGGGTAAGATCAACATTATTAAAGGAGACTGTAGGGCAGTCGGTAGGTTTACGACGAAGGGTAAAGGTGATTTGATGGGATTTGTT
>NW_027112030.1:0-5613 GCF_000696795.3 Halyomorpha halys
AGGGCATATATAAATCATTCGGATGGGATCTGGTGTTTAAGAGTGGATGGATGAACGAAGAGTGAGGAGATCTATGATATAGGTAGGTTTTTTGATGTTAAGAACTTGGAATAGAAAAACATCAAGGAGGTATTGCCTTCAGGAGGTTGGATAGAGCCACTTCAACTTGGAATACCAGCGGGAGACTTGAGAGTGCCTAGGGAACCCAAAGATAAATCTTAAAAAACAATTCATGAGTATCTTCATATGTAATAATATGTTACGTCTTCATATTCGGCTGACATTTCAACCAAAAAACGCCTTGAACAGACAATGGTTAAGGCCTCGGGATCGAATAAAATTGGTTTAGTATCACATTCATAACATTCTGGAGTCGAATGGACATAGTACGCAAGTTGGTGGATAATGCAATGAAGGGCAATCAAATCATCTTTTTGGACATTATTTCAGTTGCTTTTTCCTTGCATTTTGAAACCTTTAAGTGGGCCGATCACCATGGTGCACCATCTGCCATCCATTACATACACACCTCGAATAAATATATTCAGTTGAGCTGATTCGGACAAATCGGTGTTCTCGTCTAATGCTATGGAAAATGATTCAAAACCAGCCACACGGTCAGTCAATGTTCTTTTTATTTCATCAGCCATCATTTCTATACGTCGGATAACAGTTCGTCTTGACAAACTAATGTTTCCAAATTCATTTTTCTTTTCAGGACACAAAACACTGCAAATGTCTAACATACACTCCTAGATAAATTCTCCTTTGGCAAATGGTTTTAATGACTGCTAATTTTTAACCAACTATAAAACTAGCTTTCACTACATTATCATGTTGTGTTCTTTGTTTACGAAACATTTGCTGCTGTTTTTCCAAATTTGCGGTAAGCTTCTGGATTTGGTCTTTTCTTATTTTTCCTGTCAGTGAGTGCAGCATAGAATGCTTAGTTCAGTAATGCCTATTTACAATGAATTCTTTCATCACTGAAATGGATTCATTACATAGCAAACAAATAAGGCTTACCATTGTGCAAGATAAAAAAGAATTATCCAGTCCATTTTTCTTGAAACAGGCGACCCTCTGCATCTACTTATCGTTTCTATCCACCAGACATAATTTTCGTTCGAGAAACTTAAAAACAAAATATAATCAGTAAGCACTCGAGATGCACACAAAACAAATTGACGACACTAGCAGCTCGTAAAGATATCGCTTGTCGAAGTTATCACCTCGGTAGCTCAAATAGAACTAAACTAAAGTTCGGGCCATCCGCCCGCTTATACAGGTAAAATGAAGGAATGATCTAGAATCGTCTAATATAGAACAATTGAGAAGCTACAATCTTTTGCCGTGCCTCCAGTGAATCGGCAAACATCGAAGGCTTTGATAATCGCCGCCACTCGGCTTGCTCACTAACTTGTTTCTGTGAGTATGAGTAAGTAGTGTAATATTTTTTTTTTTAATTGGGTTTTCCACAATGCCTCGCGGATCGGATCAAATCTTACCGTGGGCCGGGGGTTTCCCACATATGCTCTAAACCATTAATTTTTCCGCAAACTGTATGAGAAGAATTCCTTTTACGTATTCACAGCAGACATGTTTCGAATTATTCAAACGTAGATTTTAAGTGAAAAGCAACGTAATTGAATTACATTAGGCAATAACAAATTCAAGGCCGTAAAGCAAACGTCAGTTGGAGCATATTAACGACAATCTGTATTGAACAGTTAAATAGCAGTGTCACGACGCATTTTTAAACATTAGCAAGTATCTAAAATGAATAATAGGAAAAAAATAGAGTTATGTAGAGATAAAAACTTCATTTCTGCTAATATTTTAGGTTTATATTCCGCAAAAATATGTTATACTTCATTTACAGGTAAGTAAAATAAAAAACTTACTATTACCATTACAAACATAGAATCACGGAACATGAGCGTCTAGCGTCCTCACTCATCTTCCACCTAATACAGTGACGCAGTTGAAAGAGAAGCACGGGGATCTTCCGAAGCCATATGTGTTGGAAAAGCTGGGATCGGAATTCCCTTGTATTGTATACAATATTGTGAATATTGTAAATTGCTATGATTGAGTTTGAGATATCATTTTACTTTATTCATTATTTTTTGTATTTATTTATTATTATTTTTTCCTTCTCTTCTATCTCTTATTTTATTATTATTTAATTTATATATTTGTAAATATGGTGTGAAGGGGGCCACAGTTTTTCCTGCAAATACATTATAGTAGTTGCGCGGATTCTTAAGATGTTAAAAGAAAATGAATTACTTATTAAAAAAAAAATCACGCAACTTCCATTTGCCACCCTACACTAAGTAGAAATAAATTTATTCTGTAGAAGAAATTTCAGTTTAAGTAAGGTTACTGAAAGTTATGTCATGTACTAATAATGTGATCCGCTACGACCCATGAAGGATCATGGGTTCAGTGCTTCGTAAGTAAACACTGTTTTTAAAACAATGGTTTTACAAGGAGGTGGCTTTTTCAAGAGAAATACTTTTGTATTTCACAGCAGGATCCGAACCCGTGTCCTTGGAGTTAGCAGCATAGTGAATTGACATTTAATGGTTAATGAATTCATGTATTTATGAATTCATGTATGGTTAATGAATTTTATGAATTTATGTATGGTTAATGAATTTTATGAATTCATGTATGGTTAATGAATTTATGTATAGTTTTTTATCCCTGTCTATTAAATTGTCTAATTTTCTTGGTATTTTTTTCTAAACCCTTTGGCTTTCCAATGGTATATTACACATCTATGTTATTATTTTTAGATTGATTTTTTTTCAACATGAAAATATATTTATTCTTTCAATATCTTATTTATCCCATTAAATCTTTTTTATATATTAGTTTAGATTTATCCATTGTTTATAAGTAAAATTATTCTGAGATGACCAGGGCTGTGGTCAAGAAGAAATTACAAAAAGTTAAGAACAATTTTTATATTTTAGGCCTGACCATCTTCAAAATCACAGTGGGTTCAAAATCAATTAACTGTCTATCTATCCATAAGTATAATATGATCCAAAATACAAAGATTATAAAAGGGAATTATTAGAAGAAATGTAGGGCAAAACTTTTATAACGCTTGGTATAGACCACATGTATTTATTCTACTAATTAAACAATGAAAAAATATTATTAAAAATCGTCCCAAAAGCCTCTCTTTCCCGTCCTATTATCTAAAATCAAACAGAACCCTAAAAAAAAAAATACATTCTGTCACTGTTTAAAAAAGTCTGAGATTTTCAATCCTTCTATTGATTCAAGACTTTCCTTATAAACTCGCCGTTAAATCGAGTCGATTTATATTCTATTAATCTAACGGTAAATTGTGTATTTGAACTGAATCATTTTTAATGCATGACAAGAGGTTACAATTACAGTCTTGAATAGCTTCCATTTTATGGGCATTATAAAGGAATTCTTGATTACAGCTCATCTCTTCGCTCCATAAAATCTTATTTAAGCAATTAAATTTTATTTTAAGCCTAGCTGACTTCTAATAAAAGGGGACAGCCTAAAATTGTGACCTTTATTTGATTTTTTTTTTTTTTTATATTACCTTTGATTTTTTTTTTTTTCAAATAGTGTGGATTCATATAAATAGGTTCATGTTAAATAAATAGGAATGACCATATGATCTGATCGTTTAATCAAGAGACCATGTATCTGCAACATTTTTTTTTTTGAGGTAAATCCTCAATTGAAAGGTTACTATGCACACCCATTGTGAAACTTCAAAATAACTTTTCTTTAAGAAAAAAAAATCTAAACAATAAAAAAACAGAAAAAAAGAAAAGAAAAATAATAATAAATAAAATAACATCATAAACACAATCATTTCTATTTACAATATTTAAATTTAGCCAAGAGAACTCTAATTCGAGCTCTTCCCCCCACTTGCGGAGGAAAGGGCAGACTCGGGAAGATCCCTCTTCTCTCTCAACCACGTCACTCCTATTAAAAGCCAGTGGGGGACGAGTAAGGGCGCTAGCCGCAGGCGATCAGATTCCATGTTTCTATGATTGTAATAGTAATAGTAAGTTTTTTTTTCTTTTACTAACCTTTAAATGAGGTATAACATATTTTTGCGGAATATAAACCTAAAATATTTGCAGAAATGAAGTTTTTGTCTTTATATAACACTATCTTTTCCCTATTATTCCTTTTAGATCTTCGCTAATGTTTAAAAATGCGTCGTGACACTGCTATTTAACTGTTCAATACAGATTGTCGTTGATATGCTTGAAGATACTCACCAACTGACCATTTGCTTTACGGCCTTGAATTTGTTATTGTCTAATGTAGCTCAATTACGTTGCTTTTCACTTAAAATCTTCCTTTGAATAGTTCGAAACATGTCTGCTGTGAATACGTAAAAGGAATTCTTCTCATACAGTGTGCGGAAAAATAAATGGTTTAGAGCATATGTGGGAAACTCCCGCTGTAAGATTTGATCCGACCAGCGAGACATTGTGGAAAACCCAATTAAAAAAAATATTACACTACTTACTCATACTCACAGAATCAAGTTAGTGGAGCAAGCCGAGTGGCGGCGATTATCAAAGCCTTCGATGTTTGCCGATTCACTGGAGGCACAACAATTATTATTATAACGATTATTGCTTCTCAATTGTTCTGCACTAGACGAATCTAGATCATTCCTTCATTTTGCCTGTATAAGCGGGCGGGTGGCCCGAACTTTAGTTTAGTTTAATTGCTATGCCATGCATATTGAAGTTTTTAGTACAGATTTTGAACAAGAAAATAATGAAGAAATAATTATTCAAATGACTTGGTCGCTAATATGCTTGAAGATTCTCACCAACTGGCCATTTGCTTGGCGGCCTTTGTTATTGTATACTGTAGACCAATTGCGTTGCTTTTCACACAAAATCTTCGTATGAATAACTCGAAACAAGTCTGATGTGAATACTTAAGAGGATTTCATCTCATACAGTACCAGGAAGAAATTAATGATCATAATCGTTTACACAGCTCCCATTCTCTAAGTAGCGTAATATTGATTTTGAAACTTTGGAAAATTAAGAAATCGAACTAAATGATTTTTATTAACTGTAGTAGAAATTTTCCATCATATAAACTCTTTGAAGGAGCAGAGTAGCGATTAAAACGTGTACTACTGAATCCCAGAACCTGGGTACGAATCCGGCTGTGGCAGATAATTATTTTTTCAGTTACTGGAACCGTTAGCCAACCCTGTGGGTTCGAGAGCCCTTCTGGGGCACACCCAGCCTCTATAAAGTAGGCACCATCAATTGGGGGAAAATATGATGGTTGAGCATGACCTTGAACTAATCAACTTGTACTATCATTGTTGAAAAAACAGTATTTCGTTCCAAAGTACTAAACCCCTAGTGGCCCTTCATGTAGTAGTACAGATTTTAATGTTAATTTTTTTTTTAAATATACTTTTAGTTTTGTAGCACATACGAAGTTGAGCTTTGGGGCTCCACTAAAGCATCAAATTCCTCCAGAATCCAATCCTTACAGTCAAAAATCCTTCGTAAAATCCTTAATGCTCCTTACTTTGTCACAAATCAAGTCATCCATCAG
>NW_027112031.1:0-29949 GCF_000696795.3 Halyomorpha halys
TTAATAATAAAGTAGCATAACTTAAAATGTAAGGCATGCTAATTAATAATACTTTTAAAAATTGTTAATAATAATATAATTTAATTTATTTAAAAACAAATAAACTTCCTTCTCAGTCATCTGAATTATAGTTCGTTCGTTCTTTCTTGTTTTATGACATAAAACTTCCTTGGTCATAAACCTTATTTATTTCCAATAAAATTTAATTGTATTTTTTTATTTGTTTCATATCTATTTATTTCCTAACATATACTTTTATATTGTGTGATCTTAAAAATTTATAAACCGATTTTATTGTTCTATGATCGATACCAAGTAAATATATCAGGGTTTAATTTAAAACTATTTGGGTGTGATGTGAAATTCTGTACTTTATTTTAATACACACATCTGTCTTCATTTAATATTATTTCTCAAAGTTAAGATTTGATCGAGGTTTTAATTTTGTTTTGTTTATTTTTATTATAATTATTTTTTGTATGAAAGGATCAACGCCGGATTAAACACTGTTAAGAATCACACCAGATCTTGAATAGAGTTTCCAAAATTGCTAATGCTTACTAATATTTTTTGGAAGAAAGCCTAGACGACTAATATATAAAGTTTGTTGAAATTTTTAAAACCAATGACGCTGCTATTGTTAACAAAGATAAGCAGCGTCTTAACACATAATTTAGGTTTCTTTAATGATGCAGTGGGGAACATTTTTTTTTTTTTTTACATTAAAGCATGAAAAAAATGAATAAAGGCCCGGGATGGATAAGATCGTTTAAGTAACCACAACTTAATGAATATGGAATATAATTTACTTTAAGAAATTAATTTTTTTTCTTATTGAAAAATTTTCTTGTCTGATGTCTAACAATAAAGTTGTTACAACATAACATATTGTGTGATCTTAAAAATTTATATACCGATTTTATTGTTCTATGATCGATACCAAGTAAATATATCAGGATTTAATTTAAAACTATTTGGGTGTGATATACTTTATTTTAATGTATACACACATCTGTCTTCAATTAATATTATTTCTCAGTGTTAATTTTTAATTTTTTTTTGTTTATTTTTATTATAATTATTTTTTGTATGAAAGGATCAACGCCGGATTAAACACTGTTAAGAATCACACCAGATCTTGAATAGAGTTTCCAAAATTGCTAATGCTTACTAATATTTTTTGGAAGAAAGCCTAGACGACTAATATATAAAGTTTGTTGAAATTTTTAAAACCAATGACGCTGCTATTGTTAACAAAGATAAGCAGCGTCTTAACACATAATTTAGGTTTCTTTAATGATGCAGTGGGGAACATTTTTTTTTTTTACATTAAAGCATGAACAAAGTGAATAAAGGCTCGGGATAGATAAGATCGTTTAAGTAACCACAACTTAATGATATACTTTATTTTAATGTATACACACATCTGTCTTCAATTAATATTATTTCTCAGTGTTAATTTTTAATTTTTTTTTGTTTATTTTTATTATAATTATTTTTTGTATGAAAGAATCAACGCCGGATTAAACACTGTTAAGAATCACACCAGATCTTGAATAGATTTTCCAAAATTTCTAATGCTTACTAATATTTTTTGGAAGAAAGCCTAGACGACTAATATATAAAGTTTGTTGAAATTTTTAAAACCAATGAGGCTGCTATTGTTAACAAAGATAAGCAGCGTCTTAACACATAATTTAGGTTTAATGATGCAGTGGGGAACATTTTTTTTTTTTACATTAAAGCATGAACAAAGTGAATAAAGGCTCGGGATAGATAAGATCGTTTAAGTAACCACAACTTAATGAATATGGAATATAATTTACTTTAAGAAATTAATTTTTTTTCTGATTGAAAAATTATCTTGTCTGATGTCTAACAATAAAGTTGTTACAACATTCGATATTCCCAATTCGGCTGAGTCAGTTCCTAGCATTCCTTTAAGTTGTTTCATCTGTCTCAGGAGTGAACGCATCACGTGTTCTAGAACTGATTAAACAGAAATGATAAACATTTAGAGGAAAATGGCTAAACAATAAAAAAAAAAGTTCTATGAAAAGCTATTTATATATCTTGACTAGCAACCGAGTTGTGGCCTGTTCAACCTTCATATATGTGGAACCCCTCTATCATTGTTTACAATTTATTGATTCGTTCCCACTGTAGTAGCAAACCGTCAATTGCCGGCCTTACTATATACTTGTCTTGTTTCATTTAGTTTAATCACACATGATGGGTTTTAATAGTCTAAGACTTCTTTATCTTATTTATTATCCTAATAGTTTTGAGTTCATTTATAAGGGGTACGTTTTAAAAGTAGTTGAAAAATATATATTATATTTTTAAGTATTTTTTAATATGTTTTATAGACAATTTTAATTAATCATTAATGGTTCTCAGCTTCGTCAGTTTTACAAGGACTCCACTATATTATGTACATATCAACGGAGAAAGATTATTATATTTCCTTTTTTATAAAGAAACAGAATAACTGAGCAAATTCTCCATAGTATTGAAATACCGTATCTTCACCTTAGCTTTGAAACAACGTAACTACGAACAAATCTTTAATTTACAAACACTTCAAGTGAGTACGTCATTTAAAGGCTAGCTAAAGAACAAGAAAAACGTTAACTTCGATGAAAAGCATTTATTTATTGATATAGATTTATATAGGGATTATTATAGTAAATCGGAAGCGCGGTAGCTCAACGTGTAAGGCAATGGGTTGCTAACTCAAAGGACACGGGTTCGAATCCGTTTGTAGCAGAAAATTATTTATACTGTTACTGTAGCCGTACGTCGACTCTGGGTTCAGGAGCCAACCCAGGCTCTATAAAGTGGGTACCCATACTTGAGGAAAAGTCTGGTGGTTGAGCGTGATCTTGAAAATATCACCTCCTTGTACAACCGTTGTTTGAAAAATTGCACTTCCTCACAAAGTAGTTACCCCTGATCCTTCATGGGTTGCTTGCGGTTCACATTATTATTATTATTAAAAGAACTCAAATAGTATTTAAAATATTTAGTATGAACCCTTTTGCAGGGCATGGTTAGGGCTAAAAAAGATACAAACAACTAAAGTAACAAAGTAAGAGAGTACATAACATAAAATAAAAGTAAACTAAACTATGGCTAAAAATTATTTGAAATATATGAAAGTTTATTTAAAAATGTACAAAGTAAATTAAAGAAGATAAAAATGAGATGTACAGTATATTACAATAAAGTATTAGACAATTAATGATAACGGAAATGATAACCAATAAAAAGTAAATAAAAGAAAAAGATATATCAAAATACATTACACATTAGAAGATGAAAAATAAGAGTAATAAGAATAAAATAAAGGTCAAGAAAAAAGACTAAAACAGAACACCTACCCTTCTGAAGGACGGAAAGATGAAGAATGAACTTGAGGTGGGTGCAAGTATGAACAAGGTAGAGCAGTTGAGAAATTTGACGGTTAAAAAATAACGTTACCTTTGAAAGCAAAAAGATATAACATAATATTAAAGTGGGATAATATTAGGAAATATTTGATAATATATAAATATAATAGATAAATTATATGAATATATGTAGATAAATTACAATAAATGGAATAAAATTTAAAGAATGGATACAATAAATATAATATAATCAAAATATGTCAGCCCTGACGAAGCCCTGCAAAGTGAGGCGAAACGTTGGCTCACAATAAGTAGTTTAATCACTATTCTAGTAAAACAATGATTGGTCCTTTCTTTTATATATTATACACGGCAATCAACGATGTTCCAATATTACCAGATTTTAAGAAGAATTCCTATCGGGCACTTTTAGATCCGATGCGTCTTGAAAGCCTAATTCACTTTAAAAAAAAAAGTAAAACTGTTCAAGATTTGTGTGCAAACGGTGCGGAAAATCGTAAAACCCTAAAGAGAAAAATCGTTTCGGAATCCAATTCCCGGTAAGCATCTACCATCATCACGATTTTAGTCTCCTCGATCAGTCGAGCAAACTCAAATTACTATAACGAATCCTTATAGGAAATTTGATTCTGAAACCATTTAATTTTATTCGTATTTTCCGCACCATCTACGCCTAAACTGTGAAACATTGTTTTCGGTTTTTGTCGATTTCCATTTGCAGGATGCGTCGGATCACGAACTTGCCTGATATGAATTCGTTTTCAAGTCTGGTTTATAATTTGAAACCTTCAAAAAAAAAAAAAAAAAAAAAAGGTACCCCATTTAATTGGAAATTCTAGAATAAGGCGAGATGGAGAAAATCTAAAGAAATTGTACTCACACACAATACATCTTAGATGTATATCATGATGTGTGAGTAACTCAACACAAACTATGCTAGGGGTGATTAGAAGATAATGAGGATGAAGAAGGAAGTTTATGATCTCTAAAGATCATAAGTGATATAAATATCAATCTGCCCTCAGCTGATATCAACATTAAAAATTCATTATATATATTTTCCGATATCATGTTCGAGACTGGTATTATTATTCGATTAAAATAAATTAAATTATATTATTATTAATAATAAAGTAGCATAACTTAAAATGTAAGGCATGCTAATTAATAATACTTTTAAAAATTGTTAATAATAATATAATTTAATTTATTTAAAATCAAATTTGATCCTTTTTTTCTCAACTTTATTCTTTTCAAAACCTTCCAACGTTTCGACCCTCAGGTCATTTTCAAGGATACCTTTATTTTGTTGTCATTTTCTCTTTTAAAATTCTTAAAAATGCCGGATAATTAATTGCCTTTGTCCCATCTATAACTTCTTCTATATAATTCTTTCTTAAATTTAAAACTTGTACTAACCACTTCTCTTCTTTCTTTCATTTACATTTATGAAAAGAATAAAGTTGAGAAAAAAAGGATTAAATTTGATTTTAAATAAACTAAACCACTCTCAAACAAGAATATATTAATAACAATTAAATTATTAATTTATTATAATAAAATCTGTTATTAAATAGTGCTTGATGATGGCCAGGTAGACCGAATTTGAAGTTATTAATAAAAATCGTTGGGACTTCTTCTTCTTCTTCCATGTTCTTCCCTTAGATTGGCAGATCAGAAATTAATATGAAGAATTCCGTGATTCTTCTTAGGTCCTCCAGACTTACATAGAGCTTTCTCTGCACCTCAGTTCGAGGGCCACATTAGCCTCCTTTGCTCGGAAAATAGCTTGCACGTTTGTAGTGTGTGCTCGGCATTTTGCTCACCTTCTCTACACTCATAGGGACTGCAGCCAGGTTAACGGTCATTGCCCATTTCTCGGTCCACTGGCGTAGACTATCCAGAGCCATTTGCATTCTGTATTTCGCTGCGAGGATATAAGTTGATCTACACTAGAGACGATATCGTCTGCGAACAGGGACGCTTTGAAATTATTTGGCAGATCTTTCGTAACGTAATTAAAATTAGGACTTTATGGATGTAATTTATTTTAATTGATAACCTTAAATTTTTAATAGCCTGTTGTCAAAATTTTATTTAACTATTAACAATATTATACCCTGTTTTGGCATATAAAACTCGCATTCGTTTTATTTACTGTTAGTTATAACGCATTAGAGTTTTCTTTATTTATACGTATAATTTAGAATTGTTTTTTGTCCCATTTATAAGCAATCATACTGTTATTTTAACAACAACCGGACCACAAAATTGATTATTTGTGATAATATCCCGTTAGATATGGTTTATCAGAAATACCATTTAAAATAAATAATAGATTAATGATTTATTCTATAGAGGTATCGAAAGATTTCTTGAAATTGGAAGAAAATATTCAGCTACCTAAATGATGGTTGAAACGAGATATTTATATAATGATAGGTTGAGTTTTTTTTTTCCAAGTATTAAAATCGTATTGTTGATTTCTTCGGACTTATGAAGCATCACAACATAAGAGACGATATGTTATTTAAGGGTTAATCTTAGATCTTTTTTTTTATTTTTTATCGGCTCATTTAAGTTTAGTGGTGAGTCGCCCTTAAGAAATAAATATTGAAAATATGCAAACACGGTCATTACTCATAAACTAATTGAATTGCTTAGAACTACCCGTTGTTTATCAGACTTAGGACACGATGAGGTAGAAGAAGCTATGTAATAATTTTATTTACCAACTTGAAAATATTGTAAAATTACCGATGCTTAGTTAAATTTTTAACTTAAAAAAGTCTGATTTGAACGAGTACTTCGACCTTTAGTTCTTGTTTGTTGGGATAAAAAATATATTTGATTTTTTTTTTTTTTTTTTCAGTTTGCACATGTGTTGTCCACAAGAGATGTCACCTCTCCGTCGTTACCAAATGTCCAGGAATGAAAGATGAGGTATCTAGGCCTGAGTTTATATTGATATATAGAAATGAAGATTCAAGTAATTGTATTAAAACATGTTAATTATGTTTTAGTCAAGTCAGGCTGTCCAAGCCCAGAGGTTTAACGTCAATGTTCCCCATCGGTTCGTTATGCACAGCTACAAGAGGTTCACTTTCTGCGACCATTGCGGATCACTACTCTACGGTCTCATAAAGCAGGGTCTCCAATGTGAAGGTAAGTGAAACTGTCAAAATACTCAAGTATAGCAGTATAGCTCTTCTAAAATATAGCTGTCGGTACTAACTTGCAAAAAAGATCTACCTCAAGCAATTAATAATTAAATTCTACTCTTTGTTATTTTTAAAATTAAAGTTATCCGAATTTCCTTCTTCTTTTTCTATGATTTTCTATGATGCAACGTTTGAATAAAAAAAAAAACATCATCTACTAAGTGTAACTCTCATGGTAATTTCTACATTTCGATCCCCGCAAGGGATGCCATTGCAATGCTGCACTTTTCCTATTTTGATTAATTAGAATTTATCCGAAACTCAACTAATTAAAAATATTATTTAAAAGATGTAATGATTACACTATTTTGGGAAAGTGATTCCTATTCTTTACTGACTCTTAATTTATTATTTATTGAAAGTTTTTCTTAAAGGGTGTACTATTTATGCAGTTGCAATTAAATTCGAATTTTAAATATAAAATTATTTAATAAACATTACTAATGTATATGTTTATCAGAATATTGATAGAGAAAAAATATAACGAAGGAAAAAGGATTAATTATAAATATTTTGTTTACAAATTATTACTAGGGTGGTGAAATAATTTAATAGTTAAAACTTAAATGCTAAAAATATGCTTACTTTAATTTCATATAATGAAACAAGTCCTTACCTTTCATTTAATCCAGTGCTAGGAATTCTTCAATTGTTTTCCAATTATGGATTTGGTTGTTAGTAAAATAAAAGATTTAGCTTTTTTTTTATAATCTTTAAATTTCTTTCTTGAGACTGGTAATTGTTTACTAAATAATTCAAAAACACTATCCAAAATTATAGTCTCAAAACATTTATTTCATTCACACGTTGGAATTGGCCGAAACGTTGGACGTGTGAATGAAATAAATGTTTTGAGACTATAATTTTGGATAGTGTTTTTGAATTATTTAGTAAAAGATTTAACGTTAAACTTAAATTTTTTGTAACTTTTCATGCATCCTAATCTTTTATTTAAAGTTTTTTTTATTGCATTTATTAGCCGACGCCGCTGCAGACCCGCGGTTGCTAACTTATTTACAAGGTAGACATTTGTAGCCGAACAAACAGGCTAACGATTTCAAGTTACCATGCACAGACATATACCGTAAACCAGGGTTACTTACGGACTACGGTGTGACTTAAGTAGGAATGCTGATTTTGAATTTTAAATTAACCGACGGGTGGAAACATTGTTATATCAAGGCTAAACGTAAGTTAAATAAAAACGTTATAGGGTCGAACCTACGGGTAATCCACAGAAATCTGAGGTGGTTTGAGCACGTTTTAAGTAAGGAAAACAATGGTCACGCTAACATAACATACGAGGGTTAGGCTTATAAGAGGCTTAAGTCCCAAAGAAGACCCTGGCATAAATGAGTTGAAGGGGTAAGTGAATGTTTTGCAAAGAGAGGTCTGGATTGGAAAGGGGGAAGAAAAATGGTTGGGGATCGTACGGTTTGGCTTAGGTTGAACAGAATAAGAAATGACAGATGTGGAGTTATTATATCGGTAATGAGAAAGTTGAATTATACATATGGACACAGAAACAAACTCACTAATATGCACTAGTATATTTACGTTTTTACGCCTGTTAGCTCTTTATAGCGTTTTATGAAAATCTAAACGGTTATCAAAGAGATACTACAACAAAAGTAATCAACACAAAGAATAATGGTGCACTTTAGAACTGTTATTGGAAGAGTTTGGTGAAAGTTTTTGAGCATCAATACCTCTTCCGATTCATCAAAAGTATTCTATCCCAACGGTTTTTGATAATGGCTCCTTCCCATGTTCTTTCAGACTTGGAAGGGTGTCTCCTCATTGCTACTTAACCTATTAGTACAAGAACCGGAAAGAAAAAAAATTCAGTATTTCACCCCAATTTTTGATTACTTTAGTAAAAACTATTATATACAATATAAGAAAAAGGAATGATCTTGGTAGAAAGCAATTTTATCTACTAAAAACAGACATATTTTTACTGATGAACTATAAAGTACAAGAGCTGTGTAGATACAAAGGTAGTTATCTCACCCCAATTTTCGATTACTTTAATGAAAACTACGTATAATTAATAGTCAAAATTGATGAATCTGCCAAGTATAGTTAGGGGGAATAAAAAAAAATGGCGGCTGTTTCGAAACCTTAAAAAACTAGTATTTTTCATTCGGAGCTCTTTATCTTAAAAAACTACCGACAATAAGTTTGATTTATGAAAAACTTTATTTCACAAAACCTTTGGACGTACAGATGTCTGCCAGCACTCAAATTAAAGCTAGTTAAATTTATTATAAAATAGTTTATAACTTTTATCTTTGTAGGCGTAGTAGTTTTTATGATATTTGACAAAATGTTAATTTCTAGTAGTTCGAATAAAATGTTTGATTTTTGAAAAAATATATCTCTAGCCTCACGAGGAGTACATATGTCTGCCAGCGCTTAAATAAAGGAAATTTAACTTACTACAAAGTAGTTTATGACACTTATCTTCGTAAGAGTATTTGTTTGAACAACGTATTGATTTGTCCGAACAACTATAAATCAAGTTATTTTAGCAAATATCATGAAAAATACTACTCCGACGAAGATAAACGTTATAAACTACTTTATAGCCTATTAAACTAGCTTTAGTTTAAGTGCTAATAGACATCTGTACGTCAAATGGTTTTAGAGATATAGATTTTTCAAAATAAATTCACTATCTACTGAGTTTTCAGTACGTTCTGTACAACATTTTATGAAAAGCTATATCTCGAGAACTTTTTAACGTAAATAGCTCTATTAGGGCTTTCATTTTAGTAAATTTACTCTACTTTAAATGACGTTCTCTTAGGTTTTCTAATGTTGTTGATAGTTTTAAAGATATAGAGCTCCGAATGAAATATTAATTATTTTTAACGTTTTGAAACAGTCGCCATTTTTTATTCGTCCTACCTATATTTGGCAGACTCATTTTTCACTAGTAATTATACATAGTTTCATTAGTAATATTTTTCACTAGTAATTATACATAGTTTCATTAAAGTAATCATAAATTGGGGTGAAATAACTGCCTTTTTTCTCCTCTTGGGCTCTTGTACTATATTTAAGAAGATAGTAAACCAAAGGTGAGTGATAAAGGTTCATGGAATAGGAGCGAGTCTATATCTAGATAGTTTAATTTGAACATTAAATATTATCACTACCGCAATATTATCACAACAAAGAAGGTGAGAAAAGCCTAAATCATACACTGACTTTGTAACAAAAAGTTGAGTATATTAAATAAAATATAACAGCTCATCTTATGTATATATACTAACGAGATTCAGTGTTAAATATTCATTTTTACGGTATTTGAAAATAACTTAACTGAAAATGCCCTTGAAAATACGAAAACTATTCAAGGCGATAATGTATTACCTATGTAATCATCCGAGCAGAATTGTCATATTAATGCACATCCTTAAAGCAGTTAGGTATATATCTTTTGTATCAAAATATCTCTTTTACATCTCACATTTTTCCTGTTTTCATAACGTGAATCAGTTATTGTTTGCATAATACCTCATACCTTCTTATCATAAGATAATCTAATTGATAATGTTATGAATGAAACGATGAAGGATTTTGATTTTGATTCTTAGGGTTAGCTAGGGGAAAATGTTATGGTTAAAAGAAGCCTCAAAGAACAACATAGTTTATATTATATTCATACATACCCCGATATAGATATTATATTCACGCAATTTTCCAATTTCCGGTGCTTTTTAAATATTGCTCTATTTAATGACCTTAAATCTCCTCTTCCCGTTTTATGTGATTTTTTTTTAAAATAAATGTACAACCGTCGCTAACTGGGGATTTTACTGGGGTGGATCGGTCTAACTAGCATTACCTTCTTGTATTTTTATGTTATGATCTACTCTTGTAAGATTGTGACACGTTTCCACGCCGTTTTCCAATTTTAGTCGCTTTTTAAATTTTTGCTTTTATTTGTCGATTTACCTATGTTAAGTCTCCTCTTCCAGTTTTGAGTAAATGCTTTAAAAGTGGTATAGAAGCGTTGCTAACTGGAGGTTTTAGTGGGGTGGATCGGCCGGGCTGTGCTTTTTTCGCTACAAGGTTTAAAGGTAAGATAATTAAGGCTACCATGGAGGTGGGAGCAATTTTATATTGTGATCAATTAAAAGCTGTTAAAATATTGCTCCATTTAACCGTCTTAAGTGTCTGTTTCAAACTTAATTAAAACTTTGAGCGCAGGTGTAGGAAATGATGAAGTTACAATCGTCGAGTAATATCTTATCTTTATATGAGGATATCGTTGCTTTCCTTGAATAGTGGCAAATCTGACAAAAAAAAAGAAAGGTTTGGTTTATTTTTTTAAATAGATGAGGGTTTCTTTATCTATTGTCTCTCTATGACTGTCTCAAAGCTGGTTGGATTATCTAAAATCAACCACTCTCTACTGTACAATCTATAGAATACGTGAAATACAAAATAAAATTTTCACTTGAATAAATCCTTCTTGAATAGAAAAGATACAAAAAACAAGGGGTCTACATTTGTATATTTCTCTAAGTCCTTATATGAGTAAGCATTTCAACGTCAAACAGTGCCTTTTTTCATGTGTTTAGTCTGCCCATCTATGCTTAATATTTATAGGTTTTATTGCTCAAATAA
Organism: Halyomorpha halys; assembly: GCF_000696795.3. NCBI lineage: Eukaryota > Metazoa > Arthropoda > Insecta > Hemiptera > Pentatomidae > Halyomorpha > Halyomorpha halys. Next base: position 11,276 of record NW_027112031.1, read on the forward strand.
CACAGTGATATTCTAAGAATGATTAGAACAAAATACTGTTTTAAATATTTTTAGTCTATCCGTTTTTAATATGTAATATTTTTTTGAGCAAACGGCTTAACCGATTTCCAATTTTTATGTTTTAAATTATTCAGACCCGCTTTGTTCCCACCAAAAATTCGTAGCACGCCTGAAACATCCGTCCATGTACAGCTAAGCTACGAGGTTTCAGTGGGTATAATTGAGAGTTAACATATGTTTATGGATAGTTGAATTCTGACTGTAAAACTTGATATTTTGCAGTGTGGCAATGTAATACATTATAACGTAAGCTATTACTTAATTATAAATTTTGAAGTTTAGTTGAATAAAATTTCTTTATAATACTATATTGGTTAAACGAACGAGCATTATATCGATTATAGAGAAAGAAGAAACACATCTGATGCGAGAGTTCTCGCAAGGGCTAGTTTACCCAACCATATGTTTACGAAACACCAAAGTTATATAGACTACAAAGTATTTGTTCTTTAGCTATCATTGTTATCGAATGATATTGCGCAGATACTATTTTAAGTTACTTCTTTATTTCAAAGTTCTAACACGAATCGATTTATTTATAGCTGTCGATGAAAGCATGATTATAAATAAGAATAGCATTTACTATATGTAACTCTTCAAATTATCTACGTTGAGTTGATCGACCGGTTCTCAAGAACGTAGATGCTGATCCCTCCTCACGCCCACCGACATCCCAGCTGTCATTTTAATCCGAACATCTTTTTATTTTCTAATTTTGGCTACAGGCCAGAAGTTTAGAATTCCAACAATCCATGCGTCAGAGATAACCGCTTTGCCGGCTGGTACCCCCCCTTCGCCTGTGAGCTCTAACTTCTTTACTGTTTTTTCACCATATATGAAACAGTGATGTTGAATCCAGATTTTTTTTTTTAAAAGGCAGTTTCTCTCGAAAGTCATCCCTCATTAATTATGGAAATAGTCGCCACTGCGAACCCCCTTTTAACGCAGTACCTAAATTTTATGTAAATTTAGAAGAGTAAATTTAAAAAAATAATTTTTTGACGTAGGTGAAAACCATGAAGGCATTGAATGGAGATTCATTGGGATAAATTGATAAATTAATATAATAATTATAATAAATAACAAACCAAAATTAACGCAATAACTAGTTTATAATGAACTTATTTATATATACCAAATCGCTGGGATGCTTGCAAACAGTATTTAAAAATGAAACAAATATAAGTAAATAATAAGATATTTGTTCTAGTATTTATTGAAAATTAGAAAATAAAATATTTGTTAAGATGAAGAATCTGGTGTTAATCACATCCCCAAGTTTTGAGTAGATTTGTGGACTCAAAGGTTCAAGGCGAACATTTTTTTAAAATAATATTTTTATTTTGTTATAAAAACTCATATTTTAAGTTTATTAAGGTGGGGGGAACAATTATTAACTTTTTTTTTCTTTAAAAAGTTTAACAAAAAATAACGAAGCCGAACACGCCTGCATGCAATTCAGAGACGTATTTTTTTTATTTGAATCTTATTTTTCTTTTTTTCACCCTAAGTTATTCATCAAATTCTTTAATATTTGATATTTGTCTATTGTTTATTATTGCTAACTATTAGTAATGATTTTTTATTTCATTTAAAAAAAATTAATTTTTTTTTTATAATTCGCTATTTAAGCCCAATTAAACGATGTCAATGATGAAATACATAGCTGGTATTAAAGATCACTTCATTTTATATTAAAATGTCGAGTTTGATCAAAATCGTTTAAGTTGTTTTTGAGAAAATAAAAAAAATGCAAAAAATTGATTCTATAAAGTGGCACTATCAGGCTGTCGATTTTTATCAAAAACGTTACTTTAACAACCCAGGCATAAACACGTCTTAAATATGTAATTTAATTTTCGTATGACTACTCCTTTTTTTCTCTTTATTACTATATCGTCCCTGGTTCGTAAGTTTGTAAGTTTATTTTTTAACATTTGATGGGTAGGGTATTTCCTGGAGGAAGGGTATGGTCTTGTGCAAGAGGTACCAATGACTATAGTAATGATCGATAAATAAAATAATAATATAAAGAAAAATAAACAGAAACAAAAAAACACTGTTCGGTTTTGATCTAGGTGGTTCACACACAAACAGAATATTTTGCAAGATCAAGATTTTTGGACTGAAAACATGTATTTCCACCGAAAACTCGAATTAGAATACTTCCCCTTATTATATATTTCATATATAGGTAAGTGAAAATAAAGGAAAAAGAAGTGATCGATTTGAAAATAACGATGAATCATTTAGGGAAAGGAGAGAAATACTGCCCAAATACATTGGGTTGCTATCATTCACAGCTTACCCATCAATCCATAATTGGACATATATACACTACTATAAATTAACATTTTTAGTTTTTCTAACAATTATCATCAATACACTTAAATAAATTTTTTTTTCTTAACAAAACATTATTTTTCATTTTTTTTTCCTATTTCCTTTCTATGCTCATATATTAGTTTTCCTCCTTCTCACACAAAGCCAAACAAAAATTTACCAATTTAACAATTATATCCAATTTATTACTCCCCCTGTTTCACTCCTTCATATCTCTCCTTTCGATCAAATTTACAAAAATTATCAATCAGTAACAAAATAATCATAGCAGTAGAACAGTTCACTAAAAAAAAGAACAAAAAAAAAAAGATTTAATTAATTTAAAAATAACTAATACATAAATTAAAAAAACGACATATAAACGAATACATAAATTAGATCACACATATAAAATAAACTGTGGAAGTAATATGTGTTGTTTTGCTGTAATATGTAAGGATTATCATAGAGCCATAATTTCAATTTATTTTAATCAACAAATATAGCTGTAATAGGTAAATATTATAATGAAAACAACTAAAGCAACAGATTACTACTAAAACTGGGTTATACCTCGATGGAACTTAAAGGTGAGGAATGACGTCAGAGTATTCAAATATTGGAAGTTTAGACTTATAACATTATTTTATTATGAAATTATAGTATAATATTAAAGTGTATTCCTATCTGTATTAATGTTTGATTATTATAATGATGATTATTCATTATAATAATGATTATAACATCCTATGTTTAAAGTTTAAGTGTCCTAACTTCGTTGCAGATTTGACCCAAAACAGATATGCGTCTTTTCATTCCAAACTCCTTAACCATCCTAACCCATTAATTCTTAATCATTCATCCTTAACAATCCCTGATAATCCTCCGAGGCGCCTGAAAAGAAGATGGCCGCGGGACCTTCTAATTTAAATTAATGTTTGAACCAATGGGTGGTTCCTTCCCTAGATTTTCAAGAGTATATGAAACATACAACATATTTACCTATTGTATTATTTTGTACAGTTGTAAATTACATTAAATAAATAAATAAGTGTCCTAACTGAAAATATAAATTGAAAATCTCAAAATAATAATAAAAAATCCCTATGTCCGTTAACGTGTAGGAGACATTCACGTCTACAGATTTTCTCTGTTACGAATAATTTAAGTTACAATAAATAAATTAATATGTTTTCAAAATACATTAGTAATAAAATGTAAACATTACCATTAATATTAAATATTTTTTAGGTGTATTGCTTTGAATATTAAGTTTTCCAATTCCTCCAGCTTCACCACTCTTTACAATCCTCTCCGAAGGGACATAATTATTCTGTCAATTATTATAATGGAGTTCTGGGAATCGGTAATCTTTCCACGCACAGCGTCTGTGCCTCCCCTCGCTCGGCCTCGTTTGGCATTCAATACCGGTGTCATGACTTACAAGGGGAGGCTACGCACGTAGGCTCTCCGATTTCAATGAAACCGATTTTTGATGACAATAGGCCGAAAAATATAAGACACGTGTCCGAGGGTTCTTGCCACGTGCCCATACATTTTTTTTCGAGTATGACAGGAATTGCAATAACTTCAGGACGATCTGTACGAAACGTATGCAGGATTTTGGACCATCTAAATCGGACGAAATCGTAAAAACTTTAACTTCGAAAACAAATTTGAGCTAAAGATATAAAATAGAACGTCTGGGAATATTTGCTTGCTTAAATTAAGTGGCGGAAATTCAAATTTTTAACAGTTATAGAAGGATTTGGATAACATTGTAAGAAGTTATTTTGTAAACGGGATCTAACTTCCACGACAGTAGTGGCCGAACATTGCCACGCTTTCCAAATTCGACACTTCTAGATTTTTTTTGTTATTAAACGAACTTTAATCAATGACCTTAATTCTTTGTGAAGAACGATAATTGAACTTGCGAAACATTAACATAAATGCAGTGCCATTCGGCCACTGTTAGGGAAGAAGTCTAGCCTCAAGCTAATCACTCTAAACTATTTTTAACATGAATGCTAATGTTCATATATTGGTAATAAAGTATTGTTTTTTTAAATGTATTTACTTAATACCAGATCGGTCTGGTGGGCCTTACATATTTAATGTAAGAGGTACATTTTTTTTTTTTAACAATTGATTATGATGGAGGGTGGTATAGTCTCATACAAGACACCCCTGACTTTATACAATTGTATAAATAAAAAAAAATTAAGATAAAATAAATTAAAATAATAATTCTTAATGAAAGATAGAAGTAAATTTAATGGAAAAACAATGACATTTATGGATTTAACAAAATAAATAGTTGACTTCTAGTGGAAAAAGATGAAGAGAAATTAAGATGAAATAAAATTTTAGAATGACATTAACAGAACTGATAAATATAGTATTTATAACAGGGTGTTCTGCAGCAGCCTGGGCTTCAGTCTTCGGGTTGTGGTTGGGTTTCCCAAGTGGTAGGTCATTTCTCCATTAACTATAGGTAACAGAGAACTTCATGAACCTTTTTTTAATTTAATCCTCTATGGTCTCTATTTGTGATTCCCGATGCAATCGGCTGTTTCTTACAAACCAAGGAGCATCCACTGCAATTCTGCAATACGACTTTATTTTGATAATATTATAATTTTTTCTTTTCGTAAAGGATGTCGCTCCCCAGACTATACAGCCATACAATGAAGTGTTTTAAACATACATCAATTTATTTAATTAAATCTAAATAATTCATGGAAATGAAAATCTTTAGATGTGAATAACTCTTAAACAAAGCCTTAACGGACTTACTTCGTCTGGACTTTTTTTCTTTTTTTGAGATGCTTAATTAATATTTTCGTGTCATTAATGTAAACCCTAAAGAACTCTGTACATACATAGTTGTCATCCAACTAAGTGACTACAACTTTTTTTATTGATTAATTAAAAACTTTCTATAATATGCAATGCTAAATGTCTGGAACAATCTTTAGATAATATGTTTTTTATTGATTTAAATAATAGGATTTTTTCTTTAATTTTAATAAGTGTTATAACACTAATTAACAGTGTCAGGCTAAAATGAATAAAAACATGAGAGGGGTGTCACTCAGTCAAGGCACTGTCCGGTCACATATTATTTACTGTCGTGTTGTATTTATTTTGATCTTTAGTGGAACAATTGCCGACAGATGATTCAAGGCAAACTAGTACCCGTACTGTTCGTTAATTAGTAGCAACCATACTTATTTTATAATTTATATTTGTGCAGCACCCATTATTATGTACACAAAACGCAAATCTCTCCCTCAATTATCATTTGCATGTTATATCTAAGTTACGTTATAATGCTTTAGCTATCAGAGATATTGTTTAAAATGAACAAACGAAGTGCGCCCCAGCACCTCATCTATTAAACATTTATATAAAGTCCAAACAATATAAAATATCTCAATCTGTTCTTAGAATGGAGCAATGCTCCAGTAAAACAACAAATCTCTAAATGTATGTATGTATACAATTTTAACAATATTATTTTCTATTGGGGTTAGGAAAAAAAAAATGATATTAGTTTGTTTTTGCAGAATTTTTTTTAATAGTTTTGCAGATTTTAGTTATTATTTATTTTAATTTTCGTTACATTTAAATTTTAGTTTAGATTTTTTTTTTTCTGTAAAAGTTAAAATTTACAAATAATTTTCAAAATTTACATTTTTGTTTTATAATGTAATTTTCTTTTAATGCCTTGTTTTATTAATGTGAAGGAACTGTTAGATTTGAAATAATTATTAATGTTCTTATACCCTCTGTTGTACTGTAGGTGGAAAAATTGGAGACTTTATTATATAAGAACATTCTGATTTGTATTTTTTGGGGGTTTTTCTTACAATAGCGTGAAGCACTGATTTTTATAATTGAATTATATTTTGAACCCTCATACTGCTCACCAGAATTAGTTGTTATCCCATCTCGCAGGGATTGTGTTACATGCTATCAAATATTTTTTGATTTCAACTTACATAAGTATTACTCCCAATATTATTTTTATTTCATTATAAATATATAAATATTTATACATTTATATACTCAGATGAAAAAATAACGGAACCCCTTCGTTGTTTTATGAGGTAGCTATAGTATTTCGATATACTTTTCAGTTTTTCTCGTCTTATTTTTATGGATAATGTTGAACGTTGAATAAAAAATAAAAATCGAACTTTTTAGATTTCATGAATCATTGAAATTAATCATTCATTTAAATATAATAATTAATAAACAATTTCAATCAAGGTATTTCGTTATAAGAAAGTGATAATTTTACGATAGCAAGTAACTTGGAACAATGTGATTGAAAACAAACTTAAACAGATTAAAAGCATGGAGTACTTCTATGAAAGTCATCGATTCAAAACAGTTGGCGATAAGAGATCTCTCTCAACAGACTTCTAATATCACACACCCAATTAGCCCAAAGTATATTTTCAACTGACAGGAACACTTACAATTTTGTTAGATGTTCAATGTTGACTATATAACGTGTCCATAAATGATTAAAACCTACTAACGTACTGCTGAGAAACAATGGACTCCGGACCTAGACCTGATTTCACAATATTACAGAACTACATTAGTTTTTACATAACTGAAATATTATCTAAAACAAATAAATTCTAGATTCTATTATAAAAAGGAATGTTTCAAATTCCATACATATATATATATAAACTATTTATTACGTTCACTTTTTTTATTATTTATTCATTTACTCCTACTTGTTATTTTTGTTATTTAGGTATTCAATGTTTGTTAAGGCGTAAAAGTCAATGATATTTAGTGTTTTATTTATTTGTTATAAATATATTTTTCAATAATCCATTTTATTTTTTGTCTTAATTATTATTACTTCATTATCAACTAACTTCAAGTGTAATATATAATGTCATATGTAGTATATATCGGACTTAGAACGTTGACGTGCCTCAGCAAAAATCTATTCTGCTGTGGTTATAAAAGGCCAATGATAAATTTCACTATTTGTTTAATATAATCCATATTAAAAAAAAAAAAATTATTTGTTGATTATATTATTACTAGGGATAGGATTTTTATGTTTTCACATATTTTTACCTGACCATGATATATGCGATTCCTTACTAACTAAACATGTTTCAAGACATTTTTGGCCAAAAGAAGCCATTTTTGTTTTACATATTTTTAAATATTTGGCCTTTTTTTTACATATTGTGTTGTAAATCACATATTTTGTGAAATATTTGTTATTTTTAACATATTTTTAGGTATTATGTCCTGAATCACGTATTTCCTTAAATTATTTGTTCAATTTTAAATACATTTTTCGCAGGAACTACATAAAATTCAAAAGAACGCAAGATACTTAAAGGTGAAATTTATCATTTATCATAAATAGTGCGTAAAAATCAAAATGTGTGTAAAAATCCGAATCGATCAAAGAGCAAGGGTCTTATTCCTGTGACATTTTCCTAGAATTTGTTTGTTAACTCTCTCAATCCATTTCTCTGTTTTTTTCTTTCCACCCTCAGATTTCACAGGTACCAATACTATGTATTTAGGTTTGTGCCGAGCATTTGTCAGGGCAGACATTCCTATCTACAAAATTAGCAATCCGGACACTACAGCCGCTTTAAGAGATTCTGCATTCTCCCCGTCTTGCAGGTTTTCAGATGCCTTCGCTTCGATCTGTGCCATCAGGTTATAGTCCTCTTTTTAAGAAATGATCCAGTTCGCCCATCTTGCCCGTAAATCTCTCTAGGTCTGAAACTGCTTCCCTCAAGTCCTGAGCAGTTGCTGTTTGTATCTTCATCCATTCGAGTGCAATGGTGACTGCTTCCGCCATCGTGAATACTTAGAACACTGATGAGGTTGGATTGTTCGGTGGCAAATTCAGAACTGCCGATCTTACTATTGAGTTTCCCATCATATTGAAAACAAATAACAAAGCAAGATATATTAAAAAATGAAAGTCAATGATCACTTCCGAAAGAAAGTAAATACTCCGAAAAGAAAAGATAAAATAACAAGGCTTAGGATGCTTCTGCACTGTAATACTTCCCGATGTTTGCTACTTCATGTTTACTTTCTTAACTTCTTGGAGTTTGATTTGATTTTCGCTGGGTTATAAGGCATACGGTCTATCTTATGAGGATATTGCTGATTTTCTAACCCACCCCAGGACACCTACGGAATAGGGTTTATTTCATGATGTTTTCTTAGAGGAAATCCGAGAAATTAATAATCATTTAGTGAAAAACAAATTAAAATGATTTTATGCTCGTGAAATTTTACATCCAACGCTTCCAAATGGCGTAAATAAAGAAAAGGGGGGGAACCCGAATTCATTGATACTTTTTCGTTTGATCCTCAATTTCTCCATTAATGCTTTGTAGCGAAAAAGAAATCGAGTAAAGCTGTATCTTGAATAGTAACGGAATTATTCCAAATAAATTTTCATAATCATCATTTTAAAAACTTACAGGAAGCCGTTTTCTTTTCATATTTAAATTCATTTTGATTGTTACTGACAATAATTTAAAACTTAATTAAAACATAAATTTAATGGTAATGAACTAAGCAAACAAATAAAAAAACACCATCTTCCAAAGTGCGACCAACGATCTTAAGTTGTTTTAAAATTTGATATTCTAATAATCACTATAAAGATATATCCTATTCCATCGTGAAGTCCAGATTTATGTTCCTTGGTGATGGTTAGAAAATCAATATCTTAGAAGACGTAACACATGCTAAGTTTGTTAACAAGCGAAAATCAAATCGAAATTCCATAAATTGTAGGGGTAGGAAGGGATTAGGAAGAGAGTGGATATGTATAGTAGAACGCTTCGTAAATGCAGTAAATTTCTTTTATATCATGTCATATGTGTAATTCGTCAATTTACGAATACGCGATTAAGTTTTAAGGACTACTTACCTACTCATCTTGTTGCGACAATAGTTTAAATGCTTTAGTATATTGTATATTCCAAATATATAAGCCGACTTTCTGGGTAATACGTTTTATATAAGACGAAAGTATCACTCAAAGAAAATGTGGCCAACCCACCATAGTGTAAGATACACAAGAGGGTCATCAATTTCAAGTATTACTATCTTATAGTAATTGAAATCCTCCTTATATAATAAAATTGGGTTTCACCGTTGGGAAACCTTACTCCCTCTGCCACTTTTAATTACCGAAGAAATTCAATAATTTACTCGCCCTCTGTGCTCACAATCGATACGTTAAGTTCGTCTCGGTTTCAAGTAGCCAAACACTAGGATCGGTTACGTAACTCAAAAGCAACGAACAACGCCTGCTAGACATTTATAAATAATCTTATAGATATTATGTATCTGTTGTGTTTCGAACTTCAAAACGTGAAAAAAAAGTGCAATTCGCGCATCACACGACTTCCACTTAAGATTGAAATCGATCCTTGGATGTTTAAAAATGGCAAATTGTTAATTATTGACATTCCATTTTTAATTTAGGTGAAAAACAACTGAAACTATTATTTTTGGATCGAGGAAGCCATGGCTTCCAGGGTCCCCATCGAATCAGTAAAGTCCCCTTCCACTCTGACAGCACCCAGCACCTCCCACTTCCGAGTCCCTGGATAGAATCCTATTGATTCTAAACGTGAAGGAGAAATCATTAACATCGCTGCTGAATTCCTTTCATGCGCCCAGTCATTACTTCCTCAAATTAATTAAAAAAAAAAAAGTAATAAACAAAATACATTGCATTGGACTTGTGGTATTTTCAATAATGCTTTGTAACTAATTTAATAAAATTGTTTATTATTGACATTCCATTTTTAATTTAGGTCAAAAACTACTCAAACTTTTTAAATTGTATCTTCATGATTATTATGATAAAAGTAAGAAAATAGGACTGTTTCGGCAACCATTGAAACACGAAAGTATTTATTTTCTCCTTTAGTTAATTATAAAATTCCATCATATTTTATATTTTCTATAGCTTATTACTCCTAACAATGAAATATGGTCAGTTATTTCAAATAAACAAAATTAATGATAGGAAGTTTTTTTTATTTGACACATTCGGTATTGCATTGCGGGCTCTTCACACACAAACTCACTCACTGTTGGGCGCTACAGTCCTTGTTAGATCTGGGCCTCTGCCACCATTCTTTCCCATCCCTCGCGGTCTCCAGCAAACCTACCTCCACACACAAACAAACCTAAATACATATATACACACACACACACACCATCATGAGAAACTTAACTTTTTGGACTAAGCGGACCTTAAAACGTGTATTTATGTACTAGAATTTGAATTTTTTTCACTATCACAAAATTTATATATTTCTTTAACGCACGTATAGATATATTGCATATTTCGGAATCAGATTCATTATCAGAAGAAACCCAATTAAGTTTTAATTTTAGGTGATTAATGTTCAGAAATACATAAAAATTGATATTTCTGAAGATATTTAAATTTTCTCTAGGAGGATCTGTAAGTTTTGAGAAGAAACAAAAATCTATGTATCTTACGTATTTATATTAGCATGCTATTTTTTTTTTTGTCAAATTTCAGCGTATTTTTTTTTTCATCAACGCAGAAGTTCTCCGCGACCCCTTATAGCTTGTGCACCTTTTCTGAACTGTATAAAAACAGGCCACTCGCCTAATTAAGTTTACAGAGGACGAATCTTTTAGTAACTAATGCATCATATCTAGATATGATGTGATAAGCCGCTTCATCGTCTTTGTTGTAGAACCTTAAAATTGATTACTTCGCCAATGTTGTATTAAAGATACGCTTATTTAATCTAGTCAAAATTGATAAGTCTGCCAAGTTCAGGTAGGGGGAAAATGGCGGCTGTTTCAAAACGATAAAAAAAAATTAATTTTTCATTCGGAGCTCTATATCCTTAAAACTATCAACAACATTAGAAAACCTAAGAGAACGCCATGTAAAGTAGATTAAATGTGCTAAAATATGAGCCCTAACAGAGATATTTACGTTCAATAGCTCTCGAGATATAGCATTTTAAAAAGCAACATTTCATAAAAATTTACAAAATGTACTGAAAGATCAGTAGTTAGTGAATTTGTTTTGAGAAATCTATATTTCAAAAACTACTCAACGTATAGATGTCTATTAGCACTCAAATTAAACCTAGTTTAATGGACTATAAAGTAGTTTAGGAAGTTTATCTTCGTAGGAGTAGTAGTTTTCATGATATATGCTAAAATAAATTGATTTATATTTGTTTGGACAAACTTTCATATGCCAAACTTATATTAAAATGTGAATATCATAAAAACTACTACCCCTACGAAGATTCATGTCATAAACTACTTTATAGCAAGTTAAATTTTATTTACTTTGAGTGCTGGCAGAGGTATGTACGTGTCATGGTTCAAGAGGTATATATTTTTTTAAATTAAACATTTTAGACGAACAACTAGAAACTAACATTTTGTGAATTTATTTCGTCAAATATCATAAAAACTACTATTCTTACAAAGATAAACGTTATAAACTATTTTATAGTACATTAAACTAGTTTTAATTTGAGTGCTGATAGACATCTATACGTCACATAGTTAGATATAGATTTCTCAAAATAAATTTATTAACTACTGATCTTTCAGTACATTTTGATGAAATGTTGCTTTTTAAAAATTATTGCTCGAGGACAATTTAACGTAAATAGCTCTATTAGGGCAAATATTTAGGGTAATTTTAAAGATATAGAGCTCCGAATAAAAAATTATTTTTTTTAAACGTTATGAAACAGCTACCATTTTTTATTCCCACTTTACCTATACTTGGCAGACTCTTCAATTTTGTCTAGTAATTATACATAGTTTTCATTAAAATAATAAAAAAATGGGGTGAAATAACTGTCTTTTTTTTTCTTCCCATCTCTTGTACTAATGTGTACAACTTACTCGTCTGGTTAAGCTATATAAAACATTTTCGTCACCCTCCATTCCGTATGTGGCTAAGCGACAAATAACCCCTTAGTGACATTGATAGGTAGGGTTTTAGTACCGGTAGGCCTTTCTGTAGAAGGGTCGCTGAATGATTAAATGCCGCGAAACAGTTTATTGCCCATTCCACCTCAGCTAAATTAACAATTCTGTCCCCCTCTACCCATTTATCTCTACTGTGCGTGAAGCTATCGATAGCGGGATTATGTTGGATCTTTTTTATAATCTCGTAGCCAGAAAAGCCCGAGAAAGCCATGGCTTCCAGAGTCCCCATCGAATCAGTAAAGCCCCCTTCCACTCTGACAGCACCCAGCACTCCCACTTCCGAGTCCCTGGATAGAATCCTATTGATTCTAAACGTGGAGGAGAAATCATTAACATCGCTGCTGAATTCCTTTCATGCCTCCAGTCATCACTTCCTCAAATTAATTTAAAAAAAAAGTAATAAAAAATTAATAAACAAAATACATTGCATTGGACTTTGTTTTCGTATATCATTTTCAATAATGATGCTTCGTAACTAATTAAAAAAAATTAATACCCATTTAATTTTTGTGGTATTACGTTTCAATTATATACGATCCAATAGCTTTGTATATATTTTATTATTTCAAATTTACTTATATGACAAAATAATATAAATCATTGAGTTATAATTTGTTGCGTTTTTTCCCTAATAATTTTTCAACCTGGAAAATATTTCTCTTTAATTTAGTTTTTAAATTCTTTTGTTGTTTATATTTATCTATTCTATATCACCACTGGCAATGAGAGATATAGCTGATACTTAAGACTGTTTAATTTTACACAATATATTAAAAATAAAATTAAATCGTTCACATAAATTGGTACTAACGGAAAGTCCCAGGCACATACCTATCATAAATACGCAATATCAGTTCGTCTTCATTTTTGCGCCAGGCTCCACATAGATACACAAATAATTTATTATAATAATAAATTAAATAATAATAATTTAATTTATCTTCAATACTTGATGATTTGGAGTCGGGGAATATTAAAACTTATATTTTCGTTCAAGAAAATTAGAAATTTTTCACGATCCCAATATTGAATATTTTATTTATAGATAAGTGAAAGTATTTTTAAAAAAAAAAATTTAATTACTTTTTTTCGAATAATCCGTTTAGTGGGTACGATAAATCAATTTTGGTCATGCTTCCTTCGAGCCCACACCCTCTGAGAGTGCCGCTTCTTCTCCTGACTTCATTTCCTTCCACGTGTTGATTTTATCCTTTCCCGAAAACCTGCCTCTTGTATAGCTTTTCGAAATAGTATTCTCTCAGTTATTATTTCTGTTTTCATGTCATTTTCCACTTCTCGAAACCAAGTGGGTTTCGATTTGCAATTTCTTAATTGGTCAAAGAACTGTTTAATTACTTTTTTTATTGATAATATTACAAGTTGCCTCAAACATGGGCAGGTGATTGTACACTTTTATGCAAAAAATAAACAAAATAAAAAAATGTATATAAAAATTAATAAGTAAAATCTTTACATAAAGATTATACTAAGATTATTTATAAACCGAAAAATGATTTATGATAAATGGAAGTAAAGTTAATTCGAACTTGGATGAATTAAAAAAAAAAATAATCAAAAAAGTTGATAATGGGCAAGAGAAAATGAGCTAGGATTGTCGACTAGGATTAGTATAATCATAATTAAACCATAATTATCAATGCTGATAATTACACACTGAAACACTACTTGATAAATACTTTATCCAAGCATGATACCATATGCTATGTCCTAATTGGAAATATATAGCGCGACCGCGCGAGGTCAGTTAGTCGCTTAATATAGTTGAGGGTAGTTTTTGAACTTCAATTATGACAACTACATTCTCTATGTTTGTTTTTTCTTAGGGTGTGTCCTGACAGGACAAGGAGAGCGCGACGGTAGCTCGTTAAGACTAAGAAAAAAATTAAATATGTGAAATATAGTCAAGTGTCCTCAGTGAAGTTCATTAGTGTCGCTTGTCCAGTTAGTAGGTCGCATTACGCTTGCTCTGTAAGGACACGCCCTTAAACGCGATCTTTGACCGATATTATTTACCAAATCTTATTAGTAAATCAAGATTATATATGCCGTTTTTCGATGTGCGTTTTTAAATATTGCTCGATTAAACTATCTTGAAGTTTCCCATTTTAAGCTATTTAAGCTCAACTATAGGTTTATTTTGAACTTTCTTCTGTAGTGAGATTCACTATTGGGTTATTGGAGGGCTTTTAAGCCCTCTAAATCTATCTAAATGGGGATAATACATATCTGATATTAATAATCAAATAATACTACAATACATACGTCTTTATCACTTATTTATGTATTTCCGCATAAGTAGCTTATTCCAATATATTACTATCTATTGCTACTAGTGATATTACTAATATCACTCTTGTAAGTGAGCACATAGGAATTATCTTTTTATTCCCCTGTATCCCTTTCTTAATAAAAATTCCTTTCATCCTAGTAAAAAAAATAGACTAGAAAAAAATATAGATTTAAGTTTTGTTCCCTGGACTGTGATAATATATTCTGGCTTTGAGGTATATTTTAATATTTACAAGGGCTATCTGTCTCCTGAAAAAGTATCCTGGAACATATAGAATATTCAAGATATATACGTGTGCCCAGATTCTGTTTTTAATCCAATGTGAGAGGAGTTCTATTGGGTTCTAATGGGAATTCTAAAAGAATGAAGTTAGCAGTTGAAGGTTTGCCTCCGCCCACATACTGAACGATTTACTGTAGCAGTCGCGAATTACATATGGAGTCAATAGAGGATCACATCAAAAAACGGTTCATGAAGTTCCACTCCCAGTTGCCGACAGTTAAAGGAGCTGTGACCTACAACCTGGGAAACCCAACCTCGACCCGAAGACTGAAGCCCAGACTGCTGCAGTACATTCTGTTATAAATTTTAATAAATATAAAATTAATTCATAGTCACACTACCTCAATTTTACTTTTTATTATTACTCATTTTATTTACTCATTATTATTTTTTTATTTTTTCTATTTTCTTCTCTCGTCCCTTTTTCAAATTAACTTGTTTCTTTTCACTATTAGAGGGCCATCGTTTGTTTTATTTAAGTGTACCAATATCATTATTTTTTGTTATTATTTTTACATTCCTCTTTTATTAAGAAGCATTACTCTTATTTTTTTTTTTTTTTTCTTCTTTTAATAACAACATTGTATTAGGTTAGGGGTGTCTTTTGTACGAGACTATACCCCCTCCCCCATAATCAACTGTTAAAAAAAGTATATATAATATAACAGTTATATCAACCATGTAAGGCCCATACCAGGCCGATCTGGTATAAAATAATATACTGTAGCCGATTTATACATAAGGTTATTAAGGAGGGAATGAAGTTGTTTACATCCTTAGATTTTAAAATCTTCTTTTAAGAGATAATCTAGCTAGAATATTTGCCGATGTTTTTTTTTCAAAATTCTCCTTCTTACCCCTATTCTCTCTCTCCCTAGTCTATCGAATTCAATAAACCTCCTCTTGAATGCCAAAGTTAAATTAAATTAATTATTGAACTTGTTAATAATTCATTGATTCTTCTCTCTATTTAATTATTTTATTAATGTGCTGAGGAATATATATAAGTTACTTGTCATACAGGAGATCCCAACAAATGTCTTACTTGCTAAGTTTAATTTTCATGATTTAAACTGGCATATCTGTGGAAGACGTATTTATTGATGTTATTTTAAAATTTTCTAGAAACATCATTCAATGACCAGTCATCAAGCTAGTTCAGAATTATAGATATGCCTACGCTGGTCTTATCATATTGTGTTTTTTTTCTTGTCGAAATTCTGAATTATTTTCATTTTCTACTGAACTAAATTTCTTAATCATATTGTAATCAACGCATTCGAGAACCTTGGGCTTTTAATATTGCTCAAATAAGGTAGTTATGAGATATGCATTAATTTCTATGGAAAACATAATTTAAAAATGTAATTAAATTAATGAAATTGTAAACTTCGTAGCTATACTATTAAAGATTGTACGCATACGTAATTAAACTCTATTAAGATTTTCAAGAAAAGGTTAACCTAAAAATCGTTCATTTCATTTTGGTGTTACTCAAGGAGCAAAAGAGTTAGGTAACACGCTCGTAAAATGTTAAGTATCTGACAGTTAACATAAAATATATTTTTTTTTAAATTACGGTTAAAGTATTAAAATAAACCATTATAGATATTTTTTAGCTGTCAATATTTAAGTTCAAAAGATAATGGAAGTCGCAAATAAATGCTTGTTGTTAAAAAATATAATCTATCTTACTAGTTAGATTTTTTACACTTCAAAAAGTAAGTATATCTTCGAAAGATTCGAATTAAACTGCAGTGAACTCTAGCAATTTAGATAATGTTTTTTTTTTTTAAATTGATTCTCTATTTTTTTTTAATTAGAAGTTCATTCGTATATTTCAGAAAACTTGAAGGAATGTGAAAACAAATAATTTATACTCATTCGCTAATGCTAAAAAAAAAAATGTCATAAGTATGAATGGATATAGACAATATAATTATGCGGGGTTTATAATTTTATATTATTAGGAATAGCAGCGTATGTATTGCTAAACAAAATGGGGCTATATGCCTAAGTATATAAGCTAATAGTGTTTCGGAATGTTCATTTTGTTTATTCTTTTGTTTGTATATATTTTAAGAGAGTTTTTATTTATTTATTTATTTTTTATTCATTTATTTATTTTATTTTATTTTAGTATGCATGAGATCATTCATCACTATTACCTATTGCCCACAACTGTGTGGCAGATTGTACTATCTATCAATAAATAAAAAGTATTATAAAAAAAAAAAAAAAAAAAAAAAGATTTTATCCAATAAACTATAAATAGTGTTTCAGTTTCAGAGTATAGTGAAAATCATTATCCTCGAATCACTGGTAATCCTACATCATCACTTGTATAAGACCTTGGCTGGGTATTGCCAACTATATGAGTCGAAGAGAAAAAAAATTATTCGACTAGTTTTAACTAGTATCTGTTTTATGATTGTCCATTGGACTGATCGGTATGCTGTATAATTGCTAAGTTGAGTTGAGCAGCCACTAGCAATTTTTTCGAGTTCCTCCTTTTCTCGTAAAAGTTAAAAAAAAAAAAATGAGGTTTTTACCGATTTTTTAAATTTTTGTCGGATAGAAAATAGTAGATGAATATGTTTTGAATTATTACTGTTTAGACGTGATATAGTTAATAACATTTTGTTTTAAAAAAAATTGTATTTTAACATGATTAATTATTGTTGTCTATATAAATTTTTATATTAAAATTATTGACTGGAAAGTAATTAAATGTTAAATGATTTTCTAAAGGTCATTTTACTATTGTCGTGATTGTTTTTGGCTTCTTTTTGGGCTCGATTATCAGTTAGAAAAATTTTATTAGTAGAGTAGTAGTTTTGAGTTAAAGTTTTGCTTGGTACTAGTTTTAACTAGGAGCTAATCCATGAAGATTCAGAATTTTTCGTTTTTGTTGAAGATATGTACTTAAAAATTGTCCATTAATTTGAGAATCACCCATTAGGATCGAATGCGACCATTCAACAAAATTCTCAGTTTTACTTATTCAGTCCCTATTTTTGAAAAATTATATTAGTTAAGAATTGACTAATTGTGAGGGTGAAAGGTGTCAGAAATAGCAGGCGGTAAACGGGAGGGTCCTGGGGGGCCATTGGGCCGTATCGACCAGCTTCAAGCTCTTCCCTGGATCAGTTGCCTCAACATTCTTAATCGAGGATAACACTGCACTTCCTCTAAAGGATTTCTTTCTTATATTTAGATTGAAAAGTTCCTTTGCTAAAACTTACTCTTAAACGACACATTATATTAAATATAATATTTTTTTAAAAATTTAATAATAGATTTGCGGGTGAAATCGAGCGAACAAAAATGTTCGCAAAAAATGGAGGAAACCCGTCCTGAACAAAATAATATTACAAACCATTTTATCTCGTAATTCCCTTTGTAGAAAATTGTTTTCGAGTGCAATTAACTTCACAGGCTGTCTTCTATGTGGCATAATAAATTTATTTTTAAGGCTGCCGTTTTGGTCGAGCCGATTAGCGGAGTAAGCTGTATTGCCATTTATTCCGTAGAGTTTCTGGTGGGCCATCCAATATGAGTTGTCAACTTGAAGAAATCGATTCCTAAACATTAATGAATTTTCCAACTTGTTCCTAAATAATAATAAATTTTCCAACTTTTTCTTTTTTCAAATAAT
>NW_027112031.1:29999-30625 GCF_000696795.3 Halyomorpha halys
TAATAATAAATTTTCCAACTTTTTCTTTTTTCAAATAATATTTTTTTTATAAAAAACTTTTTTGTTATATATATATTTTTTCGTCCTTCTCACACAAAGCCATATTAGTTTCAAAGCCGTAGAGTCTCTGGTGGGCCATCTAATTGTGTTGTCAACTTGAAGACATCGAGTTCCTAAATAATAATAAGTTTTCCAACTTTTTTTCTTTTTTCAAATAATATTTTTTTTATAAACAATTTGATCTTATTTTTTGTTATATATATATATATTTTTTTCCTCCTTCTCGCACAAAGCCATATTAGTTTCAAAGCCGTAGAGTTTCTGGTGGGCCATCTAATATGGGTTTTCAACTTGAAGACATCGGGTTCCTAAATAATAATAAATTTTCCAACTTTTTCTTTTTTCAAATAATATTTTTTTAATAAACAATTTTAACAAATTTTTTGTTATATTTATATTTTTTCGTCCTCGTACAAAGCCATATTAGTTTCAAAGCCGTAGAGTTTCTGGTGGGGCATCCAATATGGGTTTTCAACTTGAAGAAATCGATTCCTAAACATTAATGAATTTTCCAACTTGTTCCTAAATAATAATAAATTTTCCAACTTTTTCTTTTTTCAAATAAT
>NW_027112031.1:30675-31348 GCF_000696795.3 Halyomorpha halys
CATCTTGAAGAAATTGATTCCTAAACATTAATGAATTTTCCAACTTGTTCCTAAATAATAATAAATTTTCCAACTTTTTCTTTTTTCAAATAATACTTTTTTTATAAACAATTTTACCTAATTTTTTGTTAAATATATATTTTTCCTCCTTCTCACACAAAGCCATATTAGTTTCAAAGCCGTAGAGTTTCTGGTGGGCCATCTAATTGGGTTGTCAACTTGAAGACATCGGGTTCCTAAATAATAATAAATTTTCCTACTTTTTATTTTTTCAAATAATATTTTTTTAATAAACAATTTTAACAAATTTTTTGTTATATTTATATTTTTTCATCCTCGCACAAAGCCATATTAGTTTCAAAGCTGTAGAGTTTCTGGTGGGCCATCCAATATGGGTTGTCAACTTGATGATCGGTGAGAAGTGGATGTAGCCTTGGGGGACCTACCCCGTAACTCTCAAGGCCACCTTTAGCTTCCTCTTTGCCTCCTCAATTCAACAATTCACACAATTAAATACAAAAATAAGGTATAATTAAATAATTAACATCATTTAATATTTCCCTTTCCTTCTAGGCTTACAAAGTTTATAGAGAGAAATGCTTTATTCGACTATGCTCTCAAGTACATCGGGTTGCTAGAACACCCAGCAAGTATACTTAGATCAATTCAAGAT
>NW_027112031.1:32510-37694 GCF_000696795.3 Halyomorpha halys
TTTCTTATACATATTTTTTCCTCTTTTTCGCACAAAACCATATTACATTTTTCTCATTAATTCTTTCTATTTTTTTGTTCTCAACCCTATCTTATACAATCCTCACTATTACACTCTCTCATACATAAGGAGATACCCAACACATTCAATTGGATACACAAATCCAATGAAAATTACAAGAAATTATCAATAAATAGAAATATAGAAATAAATTAGCCACTGCAGTAGAACGATTTAAAAAAAACTAATAAATAAATTTTTAAAAAACATATAAATAAGATAAAAGAAATTAATGAATAAGCTAAAACACAAATAGATTGGTTAAAAAGCTAAAAAATAATAATAATAATAACAAAAGAGGCAGATGAATAATATAAATATAAAACGAGTATTCACTAGGTTTTTCTTTCAATAATGCATTCACCATATCATAGGCTTACCCAGAGGGTGACAGCTGCCCCCCTCCTAGAAGTGAAAAAACCAATTAATTTAATACATTTATTTTTTCAAGCTGATACTAATTGTGATAACTAATAAAACGACAATTATTTATAATTTTCTTAAAATTTGGGTTTCATTCTCTTTTCTGTGCTGACATGTCAAAACATGATTGATTATGGATTGAACCCCCTCCCTTAGTTTTGATCCTGGGTACGCCCTTGGACATGTTTTAAATTTATACGTGTTTCTTGAGGGAAAGCAATATAAGTCAAGGAAGTGATGGGCTTCATTCGTGCTTGTTTCAACAGTTTTCTTATTTCGAGTTGCTACAGGACGTTTCTATAGAATCAGTAATAAATTAGAACTCTTATTGTGTTTTTCCTGAAAGATAATACAATGGATATGAAGAGGCTTCTCGAAACACAACAATATACGAAGAGTTTTATTTGCTGGCTGATGGCAAACAATGACTCACCTCCTAATACATTCCCACAATAAATTTTTTTCATATCAACTTTAAAGTTTTAACTTTCAACGCAATTAAAATACTTCGCCAAGATTTTAATATTAGTTCCGTATTTTAATCATTGGATATGAAATTTTTTTTTCTCGCGTTTGGGCTCATTGAAGTGAACATTTTGTGTAGATATCCAAAACCTTTTTGTATTTAAACTTGAAATAAAAAAAAGTCGTATTGTGAGATTCTGCCTGGGGGTGAACTACCATTTGCCAACAGGTACGGAGAGGAGGTTGGGTGACGAAAGTAGAAACAATATAGTGTACATATAGAATGTTAGTTTTTAACTACGTAACTCTATTCATGTTGCATTAATTTTCGTACAGTCTCATTTTCTTGATTAAATATAAAAAGTGATGATATTAATTGGATGTTATTAAAAAATGATCTATGTGAATAATTTTCTTTACGAATATTTTATTAAAAAAATTATCACTAAAAAAAGTTTCGAGGTTTTGCCTCATCCTTAGAATTATACTCATATTTTTCTTTATCCAAATGTGTCCATTTTTTTTGTACTAAACCAATTTTATTCATTATTATTTTATACATATGAATTTTATCATATTATAAAAAATTATAATTTAAAAACAATTATTGGGAATAGTTGAGTAGACTACTTCAAACGTTTTACTGAGCTCTGCCAGTATTAACTGGTTCCCTGATTTGTATATACCTGATAATTAATTATTTATACCTAATCTATGTATTTTGTGTATATACCATTTTTTAAAAAAATTTTTACGTTTGTGTTATTAATTCACCAATAATATCATAAACATCTTGAATCTGTTTTAAAATTTACCGTCTATTTAATATTTCAATTTTATATATATGTATATTGTGAATCTGTTTGCAAAAAAAAAAAAATCTATTACTCTATTTAAGTTTCTGATTAAAACTACATCAAACAATGGTTTGTTTGTTTTCGTTTAGTGGCGTGAAACATTATTGGTTATTAACGCTGTTTATTCCTCATTTAATTTTGCTTATATTTGTTTTATTTTATTTATTTAGTTCTTTTTAGATATTTTTTTTTTCAGTTCCATGTTGAATATGTGTCAGTAAACCTTTTTTTTTTGTTATGTTTAAGTATTATCATATTATGGGTTATATTTGTGTCAGTAAATCTAAAATGATATTTTGTTTTCTATTTCAAATTCTATGATAAAATGTAGTCTGAAGCAATAGTTTTTAAATTTTATTTCAAACCATTTATTTGTCGTTATTCTTTGTTGGTATCGTAGTTTTAAAGTTTTAAGTGAATTTAACAACTATTACTCCAGATTAAATTTTACTATAGAATTCGAAATAGAAAACAGTACCATTTTTAGATATACTTTTAATTAGAAACTCAATGGTCGCGAAAACCCATCCACCCTGGAAGATACATACATTATACCAGCCAATTTCCAAAAATATATAAAATAATTACCACTAAACATTTAATGAACCGGGCGCGAAAATTATCATCACCTTATCACCAAAAACAGTAGAAAAGAAAGTAGTAGATCTCCTGTTAGCAAATGGGTACTCATTAACTAATTTGCCAATTAATAAAACAAGCACTTACACTGACACAACCGTAAGAAACTAACAGTAAAAGTTATTAAACAATTCCTTTTATACCAACGCTCTTAGAGAGGATATTAAAAACCCTAAACAACTACAAAAAGGATAACGCTATTTCATACAAAAACATTGTCACTTTATAGTACATCAAATTACCTTTAATTTGAGTGCTCATACACATCTATACGTCACATAGTTCCTGAGATATAGATTTCTCAAAATAAATTTATTAACTACTAATCTTTTAGTACATTTTTATGAAATGTTGCTTTTTAAAACCTATATCTGGAGAACGATTGAATGTAAATAGCTCTATTAGGGCAAATATACTCTACTTTTAGTAATGTTCTCTTAGGTTTTCTAGAGTTATTGGTAATTTTAAAGATATAGAGCTACGAATTTTTTTTTTAACATTTTGAAACAGCCGCCATTTCGTATTCCCCAACTATACCTGGTAGACTCATTAATTTCCACTCTTAATTATACATCGTTTTTATTAAAGTAATAAAAAAATTGGGGTGAGATGATGGTTTTTTTTTCCACCAGGCTCTTGTACTATTACCTATACTAAAAAACTCCAAGTAAGGTATGTTTATAGAGGGCATAAGGAATGTATTAAAATTGGTCCCACAATTTCATCATCAAATTCCTGGGAGGATGTATTATGCCCCCTTCCATAATACATTCTGAATATTCTCCCCTTTTGTCAACACTCAGCAATTTTCATGGAATTCTTTTCTGCTGAAGTGAAACTTATATGTTTTGGAAATGAAGAATATTTGGGAAGTTTTAACAATTGTTTGCTGAAATGGTTTGAATGTTCAATTATATTTGATATCTCGTCCAACCATAAAGTGATTGGTTGGTATTCTATATTAGATGGTAATGTAAGTAATTGAAAATCAATTTTTATTTTTTCATTAATACTCTTTTGATTTATCTTTTAGTATTTTAGTTTATAATTATCTTATAAGAGTCTCGTATATTAACCACTGAGAGTATTTCTTGTATAATCTCATTCAAAAATTCATCAAATGTTACCGATAATTGTGATAGTGGGTCAGAAACAAGGATGTGTATTTAATACTGCCTTCGATCCTGGTTGCGCCTTCTTGAAACATGGCCGGTTAGCTGCCATGACGCTGAAACTTGCCAACCTTTCTTGGTTGCGTTTTTGTTTATATGTAGTTACACTCATCCATTATTGGTATTGGAGAACTAGTTTGAATTACATTGATGAATATTTAATTTGCTTAAAAATTGTTTTAATCGGTATTACAATTAATTAATATAAGCCAGTTCTCATATACGGCTACGAGGCCAGGGCACTAAAAAGTACCTTAGAAAGCAGAATCGCGAGATTTGAGCGGAAAGTCCTCCATAAAATTACAGGAGCTATCTAGGATCATAACCTTACCACATGGAAGAGAAGAGTTAACAGTTGCTTGCAGAGCAATAAATAAATATCTCACGACATGAAGGAGAGGAGGTTAAGATGAGCGGGACATGTGGCTCGAAGCAATCCATCAGGACGCCTCTACACAACAATGAATGCCAGTATAGTAGGCAACAGACCACGTGGGAGGCCAAAAACCTGATCGATAGACAGAATCAACAAATATGCAAAAGAGCTGCATGCAGAAAACTGGAAAACAGTCGCCTATGGTATATTCATATATTATATTCACGCATATGGTATATTCAGTATATGAACAACTGTTTTATTGACACTTACAACTGTATTTACATAAAAATATATCTTGTAAATTTGATACTAGATTATGAAGATATAATACAAGCTTCTAGAAAAATTACCCATTGGTAGCACTCTAATAACATTCTACATTAGAAGGTCTCCAGATCAACTTCTTTTCAGGCGTCTCAGAGGATTACCAAGAATGGAAGAGGAAAAAGGGCTAGAAACGTGTGGGTAAAGGTGGTTAGAGTATTTCTAATAGAAGGATTGATATCTGATTTGGGTTAGCAATTTTTTAATGTAAAACTTTATAATTATGACGTATATTATATTATATAGAATAATAATAATATTAATAAAATTCTTTCTTTAGTCAGGGACAAATCCTTTCAGAATATTAATGCAGAAAATAAAAATTGGCTTTAATGGCTTTGATTAGAGTAAAACAGCAACAATTAAAATATAAAATAATGTAATAATATAAATTAAATTAAATCTAAATGTAACTTCTAAAAATAAAATGGGTAAATAAAAACAATAATTTTAAAAATCCTTATTTACTAATTTTATATGAAAAACAGAACATCCATTTACAATACAATTAAAATAATAGTACAATAATAGAGTGTAAAGTAGACAAAAAAATCTACTAGAATATATGTACATATATGTAGTTGACAATTAATTGGATATAATGTTGAAGTTCATATTTAAAATTTGTTAATGAATTGAAGTACCACTATTTACAACACACTAAAAGGCTAGAATAGTAGTTTAGTTGAATTAGTTTAATGAAATTTGTTAATTATTTTAAGGAGGGGAAAGTAATAATAAAATGTTGTATCCATTTACAAATTTTTGTGGAAAACTAGAAATATTCTTTTTAATTCTTTTGATTGGCTGATTTGGGCGGCGAAAGATCTACAAGCTCAGTAAACCCTAATTAATTATATATATA
>NW_027112031.1:37744-51952 GCF_000696795.3 Halyomorpha halys
ATATATAAATAAGTTCTCTGCTGGTAGCTTCTATCATTAGTGCTCGTACACACAATCTTCAGTGTAAGAAAATAAAATATTAATTGTAATTAACTTAGATCATCGATATCTCACGGTCAGGTGAAATTAATTGTAGTAAAAAAATCCACAGAAAAAAATGCTACCTTTAATTTCGTATTTTTCGCTTCGTTAGTATCGTTACCATATCAAATAGAAAAACTAAAAGTTAAGAGATCTTGATAAAAATTTTTTAATTTCTGGAAAGTAGACACGTGGTGAAAAACAAATACTTTACACAATGGCTGGAATTCAAGGCACTGAAGATAGACGAAATAGTTCATAAAGCAACGTTGAGTCTCCGTGATCGATTCTCGACGATAATTAATGAGGTCAATTAACGAACGTTAAAAATTTAGAAATAAAAATCGATTCGGTATTTTTTTTTCAACGTTGGCTGGTGTTTTGTATATTGACCCAGAGATATGTAATACCAACGGAAAGGATAAAATTGAACTGTGGTTGGCAGGACATGCCTCTGATCACAAATTTTTAATTCGCTGAGTAGATGCACAAGTAGAACTTCAACATTAGTATTTATCCTGGGTTCAACCACTGGAAGAGGATCGTGGAAACCCGGTTAGAAACCACTTTAAGTATCAAATACTTATTTTAGTCTTAATTGAATGTGCCTACTGCTGGAAAAATTAACTAATATCTAGTAATGGATAATATAAAATTAATAACATAATAATAAGCATTTATTAAAGTAAAAATTAAAATTTCCGCATCTCCAAATTTCTCAAAATGTGTGAACAACTGCCGAGAACAGTGCGAATTTTCAACTTAATAATACCACTCTACTTATCGTTTCTACCTCGTGGAACTGCTTTTACGAACTACTTTGCCGGGGACAGCCGTCCTACTTCCTTTCTTTTCCTGCCCATAATTTTTTACTGGCGTTCTTATGTATCCACTGCCAGGCCTTTTTTTCTCGGTCTTGTTCTGTATTCCGTAAGTCTATTTGCATTGCATAGTCTGCAAAACCACTCCTACTGATCCTACCCAGTCATTACCGGTGCGACAAAGTTATCTGAAACAGACTTCTCTCCTTGGATCCTGTCTAGCTCTTCTTTATTTCGAGGAAAACATGTTGTTGTTTTTTTTCGGCAAGGGCCTTAAAACGGAACCCTGAGTAACGCCACTTGTGATCTTATAAGTTTTCAGACTGGTTTTTCTTTCATACCTCAATTAACTCGCAATAAGTGTGTGTTTATCATTTTTATACTATCATAGATGTATTGAAGTGATACGTTACTTTATCAATACAGATTACATTTTTCCTCACGAAAATAAAACATAGACATTATCAATAAAAAGTTAAATCAATACTTGCATTATTATCTACGAGTCATTTTCGAATCTCAAACTTTTCTGAAAATTAAAGTTGATTGATTTGATTTTTTTTTATTGCCTTCAGAACATAATGCTGCTTGATAATATCCTGAAGCAGGCACACACTTATTATAATAGCTTTCGTGAAATAGGAATATTCGACTGGGGAGCTATAAAAAGAAATAAAGCACCTAATTATTTATTTAATTCTAATATAAAATATTAATTAGTAGTGATCAGTCTTAGCTACTTGATCTTAACGATTTTCGACATAAAATATAGTGTCAAAGTCTCAAAAACATTTCCTTAGCGAGATTGTATTGGAAGTGATGTCGTTTTTCAATTTAAGGCGCATTTTAAATATTACTCGATTACACTATCTTAAAGTCTCCTCTTCCCGTTTTAAGCAAATATTTTAAAAGTGGTATAGGACCGTCGCTCTCTGGGGGTCTTAGTGGGACGGGTCTGGTGGGGAAGGATTTTAAAAGATTAACTTGAAAACACTCAATAATCCCAACGGTAACAATGTTACTTACAATCAGGCCTTAAAGAATTAGACGTCTAAATTATAATAATTATAAATATGCAAGCGGGCCAGGGAGTGACCGCAAATCGTGTGTATGTTTTGTACCCATAGTTGAGATACTACAAAAATGCTTTCAGCCTTTTAATTTACTTTTTTTTTTTTAGGTTTATTACAAAAGAAATAGCTTTGTAACATGTTTAGGGAAAGTACAGTGTTCTATAATAAAACAGTATTTTACTAAAAATTACAATTATACATTCAAAATTTTGTTGTTGCTATTATTAAACATTTTAGCAATTTCCAATAATGCTAACCTGTTTAATTCTCTTCAATCAGTGGTACAAGTTCTTGGAGGGAAGATTGGGTGCCCTCCGGTACAATTTCATTTCATTTGATTAATATCGGTAGAATACAGCTTTCCCTCTTATTACACAATTATAACTTGATTTGTTAACTTGAGGTCAACACAGCTTCTCTTGCCCCCTTTTTATCAATACATACATTAATAATTTATCTGTTCTTATCTATCAAAATTATATTTTTATATAAATGTATCCATAATTTCACCATTCTTGTCTGATAAAGGTATTTAAGTATAAGCTGAGCTAAATTTGAGTTGAGTACATTATAAATCAAAATTATCGTTATTTTTTACACAACATGCCTTAATTATGTTTCTTATAAGTTTTATATGATAATTTTGTCTTAAAGTGATATTCTTATATTTCACTATAGATAAACCATGATTTTTTTTTTTTTACCAAGATTCCCATTGTAGTTCAATGCTAACCATGGTTGAGGGTCAAGTTTTTCATTTTGTGGGACTGGCACTCAATGAAAAAAGTCAACGCCGTAGGCCGGATTCGAACCGGCGCCGCCAGCAGATCTCATATTGGCAAGACTGCGCCTAACCACCTGAGCTACAGACGGTCCCATCATTTTCTTAACAGCCTAAGGATGCCTTTATATTAATTTAAGACAATTAGTAATAATTAAAAAAAATATTTCCCCGATGGACTCCTATGTGGCCCATTAAAGGTTTTATAAAACTATTCGAAGGCGACTCTACCCTTTTAACAAATAATAATTAGGTTTAGGGAACCCCAAGGTTCAAAACCGCCTACGTACCCATGGATCTCGCCAAAACTCATAATTAAAAAAGGCTGGACGAGATTCTCCCACCCGTGGCTTCTATGTAGTCGGAGATGTACCTTCCGGTTCAGCTCTAATAAGAGTATAGAGATTTGTTCATTATTCAGATAGGAACTGTAACTACTTTAACTTAAATTATACTACCGGTAGCATATCCTGCAGTTCCGCTTTGTGTAGCTTAGTTAACATTTTTATAATTGACGAATCTTTCATCTAGCAGAACTAATAACCTTGAATATAATATAATCTTGAACTTTTCTCGCGTTTTTCCATCCGCTCCTTAATTGTTAGAACCCAACCTATAAATGTTAATCTTCTCACATCGAATTGATCCCTTTTTTTAATTTTTTTCCTTATATTTTTCTATTTATAGTTGCAGTAGTAGTCGTTAGCCAAGATGATAATAACATGAAAATATTTTGTCGATTATTTAAGTTATAAAAACTTTTCAAAAATGATATTTTATTTACCAGCACATTTAATTCATCCTCTCTTTTTGAAACGCTATTACTTCGGCTTACTGTCAAAATCTCCCAAGTCACAATTTTCAAATTGGAAGGTTTTTTTCTTGAACAGCCGCCTTCCAAATATAATGTTTAGTATATCGCTGCTTTGCTTTGATAGAGGTACATGTGGCCAAAAAAAAAGTTTTTATTTTGAATAGGACTTACTCTAAAGATATTAGCATAGACTCAGGTCACTCCACAGAACATCCTGAAGATAAAAGGATTATCACAAAATAATCCCAATCTACGATACAATATATAGAGTGTATACAAATTAAAAATTAAAATATGTAACGCTACAACCCATGAAGGGTTTGTAAGAAAGTACTGTTACAAAACCAACGGTTGTGCCAGGAGATGATTTTGTCAGAATCACGCTCGACTGCCAGATTTTTACTCTAATTTACGATGCCGGGTGGACCTCGGGAGGGCTCCAGTACCCACAGGGTTGTCTCACGGCTACAGTATAACAGAAAATAATTTTCTGCCCAGTCGGATTCGACCCGGGTTCGAGTTAGTAACATCGATAAAATAAAAAAAGAAACAAAAAAAACAATTTTTTCTTTATCATATGCCACTATCAAAGCAAATCAACGATTTATTTTCTCTTTGTCAACATCCATTAAGTCTTATAAAAATATTGAAGCTTTTAATAGTAAACTGAGGTTTTGCTTCTCATAATTAAATTACTAAATAAAGGCCAATGATAAATTAAATTTTGTTTTTCTTTCTCTTTTTAATTTCAGATAATTAAAGAGATAATTTAATTTCTCCCCTTTCATAATTTTTCATGTATTTTCATATACTTTTTTTTTTTTTTTTTTTTTTTTTAAGCAATGTTGTTTACAATACGTTTTTATTAAGTTTTATTGCTAACAATCGATTGCTTGTAATTGGATTTTAACTCCCTTCAGATTTTCTAATCAAGCTGAAATTCAGTTCAAATACGTAATTCAGATTACAATGCGATATTATACTGCCATTGAAATTATGAATAAGCTCTGTCCAATGAATTGACTGAATTCGAAAAATCATTGTATATTTTTTAATACCCCCGATTTCTTATAGCTGTATTATACGTTCAGTTGTAAAACCTGGTAACTGACATAATTAAAACTTTTATAGTGTTAAAATGTTTGTTAATTATAATGTTTTACCTTCAACTTAATATCAACATTAGTCTCATAAGAAACCAAATTCCATAAAGATATTTTATACAATGTATGAAAGCAGCAGTTGAAACCAAAAACTTTAATTCACGAAAAATTTCAGTTACCTGTTTTACATGTTTTATGACCGAATGCCTCATTTATTGATGGTAAGGTAATCAGCTAATTTTGAAAAAAATTGGCACAGACCTATCTCCCAAGCGGTTGTTTTACGGTTCAGTCCCAACGGTTTCAGTTGTTTTAGATGTTTTTGAAACGGAAAGGAAGAAATCGGTAAGAATTTTTTTTATCAACAAAAGCTTTTAAGCATATTGAAAACTAATGTGTGAAAAATAAAAGTAATGTTTTCACGATAAACGATTTTTATATTGGGAAATTCTTGCATTAAACGGAATAAAATAACTTTCTAGAATAAAAGATAGGGATAGAAATGCTTTTTTTAACAGCAAAATATGCTGCCCAAATACAGTTGGTTATTATAAAACACAGCATACCAGAGTTGGGCAAAAAGCAATTGCAATTACAATTACTATCGAATTACTTTAATTTAAAACTAAGGAATTAACTTACAATTCGTATTAGTAATTTCAATTACATGTTGAAACACTAATTTAATTAAGGTCCAAAATTACATTACTATTTAAACCAAAGTAATCACAATTACATTTTACTGTAATTAGTAATTCCAATTACGTTTTGCCCAACACTGCAGCATAGTAATCAATCATACTAGAGAAATATAAACAATTATTTAATAATTTGTGTTCAATGGACTGGAAGAGTTATACATTTATTTAATTAAGGGGAAATTAATGATTAATTTTTTTTTAATTTTAATCAATTATAGGTAACAACATTTCGAGGCCATCACCCTATTATCATACATACTGCAATTCACAACAACCAATTTCAATTATGCAACTTTTAGAAAAGTAACTAAAAAGCTCAAATTTGGTTTAATTAGTTATCTTTTATTATTATTTTCTTCAATTTTATTTTAACACTATAACATTTCTTATTTAGTACACCGTATAACAATTATACTAATTTATATTGTTGTCCATAACTTGTTAAAAAAATATATTGACATGTTTGAAATAAGAAGTCTTTCAATTACTTCATTGCCACCGTTATAATAAATTACCTCTATTTGTTTCAAAGAAGAAATTTCTATTCAGTTCTATATTTAGCACAACATTTACTATTCTAAAATTACTAATATGTAACTAATATTATCTTGAAGGTTTGAAATTTTATATTTCTAATTTATTTATGATATCTATGAATATATAGTTGACCGTAAAAATTGATATATAAGAAGATGGTCAGGGTTGCGGTCAAAAGAGAAACAAAAGTAGTTTACAACTATTTATTTTCTGACGTTTCGCCCCACTTTGCAGGGCTTCTTCATCAGGGTAAGGTAACCTTTACCTTTGAACAGCCCCGATGAAGCCCTGCAAAGTGGGGCGAAACGTCAGAAAATAAATTATTGTAATCTATTTTTGTTTCTCTTTTGACCGCAACCCTGACCATCTTCTTATAAATTTATGATATCAGTATGGTGTGTACTGAAATTATTTGTATCAGTTTTAAAATTAACTGCATATTCTGTTTTTTGTTTTTATTTGATATTATTTTCCTGTTCAATGAATAATTAACTGTATCTATTAAGTTTGGACTTTTTAAAATCAAAACTGAATTTTAATAATATATCTAAAGTTTTATGCTACTACTCATTTTTATACTACTAAATTATTTAAAAAATAGCTATTCAGATAATAAGACCAAAAATAAAATATAAGTGACAGACTTCACAGGACCGAGGATACAAGGGTTGTTAAAATCACATAAAGAGAATAATTATCTTAGGCCTATTATTAACAACATAAATGGACCTATGGAAGCACTTTCAAACTATCTGAACCCCGTTTTTAACATAAATAATAAATAAGATGTTTCTAACTCCTTAGAAATGAAAAAAAAAATATTAGACTAATTAACTATTGGTAATAAATTTTTTGAAATATTTAATTGGGATGTAAAATCCTTATTTATAAACATTCTCACAGAGGATTGCATAAAATTAATAGAAGATAATTGGCATATTATTTAAAGAAATACAACTTTTAAAGAATAAAAGTATAACTATAGAAGTTATATAGTTATGCTAAAAATATAATTATTTGAAATGCAATGGATAGAGAGTATTATAAGCAAATACTAGAAGCTAGGACTTTAAGTGAATTTCAGTGGTATTTATATGAATGACTAACTAACTAAAAATATTATTTAATAAATTACTAGAAAGTTATTTTATTCCGTTTAGTGAACGAAATTGAAACTGTAATGTATATATTAGGTAACAATATTTGAATATCATATAGAATATGAAAAACTATTTTTATCTATTTTTTAGTTATGGAGTATTTCAAATATATAATCCTTCATAGTAAGTAAAAGTTATAAGCCAATGTAAGGGTTACAGAATATCGATTAAGGTTTATCATAGAATTGGATGTACTCAACAATTTATTCAAGTTAAATTCAATATTTAAAAATTAAATAAAATTTTCTAACTTTATTTATTCTTATATTATATTCTTAACGATTCAAGTTACTAAAATAATCCATACTTTTACGATAAATACATGATGAGATCAACGTCTTGCACATTCTGAAGTTTCATCCGCTTCGAAATCTTTTAAAAGAAACGGCTGTGTTATGTTATAAATATTTGCTATAGGCCATGCCAGACTAACAGTTCCATCTCTCGATTCCGCGCTTCTAAAAATATTCTTAGTTTTCTTTTATTTTAATGGCAAAATAGTTATCTACATCTAGTCGAAAAGGGATTTTAAAAATAATTTTGATTAATAGGTTAGCGAGCTTACATCATTTAGCCAGGATTTTATACAGGTTTAGGAGAAAAATAATGTCTGGATGGACATTCATTAAAAAAAAAAAAAAAAAAAAAAAAAAAAAAAAAAAAAAAAAAAAAAAAAAAAAAACTTCCAATTTTAATAAATATTAATTCTCTTTTATTTGTTGAGTTTATTTTAGGAACATTTGTGACGCTTTGATACACCATCGTCTCGATTATAATGAAAATAATAAATTCAACTATTCTCGTTGATGAAAAGAGAATAGATCCTTTCCAGGGATGGATCAATATACTGAATGTGATACGTTATTAAAAGATGTGGAGGGACAGGATATTGCCTTTTTTTTGTCCAAAGACAATTTGTTCGGATTTGTTAGTATTGATCACAACCTTCCAAAGCTCAACCCAATTTCTAAAAAACTAGAATAGAGTTCATTATTTTGAGCACGTGCGTAATATAATTGGAAAAATGAAAAAAAATAAAAATAAAATAAGCAACAAAAGTACATTAATATAAGTAACATTAGTATAAGTGCATTAAAATAAGCAACAAAAGTATTTTCGTTTATTATTTGCTAAAAATATTCTTTCTTACAATACTTAAATTTTGATTAAATGGTAATAAATTATTATTCCGAGTATCTGATGATGTTTGATGGTTACGCTTATGTAATTTTTTTCAACATCATATCAAGCGAATTTTTTTGTCGAACTTACAATATGTTAACTTCAAATTCCAATAATATTTATAACTATTTTTTTAAAATAAATAATTTAAATTTTATCCATTATAGTCTCAAAACATTTTATTTTATTTACAAGTCCGACGTTTCGGCCAATCTGGCCATCCTCAGGGAGAATCTATTACATAACAGCTTTTATTATATTTATGATCCTTAACAATTCAAAATACTTAACAATATTATTTATATTTTATCTTACCTTATTACAATTTTTGAACTAAATAATTTAAAAACATAACTTAATGCAGGCTATTCTGCCCAGGTCAATTAAACAATTTCTCAATTCAACATTAAACCATTAGGTAAATAAGTTACTGTGATAAAGAATTTTAATTTTTGTTTTAATGTGAAAATTGACTAATTAGGTTATTAGACATAATGTAAGCTACACTTATTAACAAAAAATATATGTTTATCAGACTATAATGGATAAAATTTAAATTATTTATTTAAGCAACATTAACCAGTCTGAAGATAGTATTTAAGATTATAAATATGTATAACTATATTTCGTTTATTATTTGTTTAAAATAGTTAAATTTGATTAAATTATTATTTAGAATATCTTCTGTTTTTATACGGTCATACTTTTGTAATTTTTCGCATCTTCGTATCAAACGTTTTTCTAGTAATTTGTAAATTATTTAAAAAATAGTTGGGGTGTTCGAGTAGCCTCTGCTAAAGATGTTAAATTATTAAGTGTGTTGAAGTCCAGAAACTGATTTGACATTATGCGCTTAATATGGCCTATAGAAAACTTTACCTTGGTTTGATGTCTGTTAAAACTTATATAATTTCGTAACCGAAGTGAAATATTTAATATGAAGTTTTCATCCTATATGTTTATTATTATTTTGGAATGAAGAGTAATTTTATTCTGCGAAACCAAGTCTTTCGAGAATTATAACAATGTACATAAAATAAAAGCGTAATAATAATGCGTTATATTAATTAATAATATTATCTGTAGAAGCTTATTGTCACAAAAATGATTAAAATAAAATTAATGTTAATAAGATAGTAAAAAAATAAGTACATTTAGCTTTATTATTATAAGAAAGGCTACGCGCATATAATCACTGATTTCAATGAAACATTTTTTAGTGATGCTAGATCAAAATATATTGGGCATGTCTCCCTGGGTTTTTGCTAATGCGCCTTAGGAGGTGAGAAAATTTTTTTTTACATAATTTTAGAAATTATTAAAAAAGTGATTTTCGGTTTTTATTATTTTTATTAGTACTTAGTTCATCAAAAATCGTTTTATCTTATTCTACACACAAAAAAAATTCGATTGGTATATAATAACCATTAAATGCTTGTAGTGTAAAGGCGGTATACGTTAATACCATAAATTTCTAAAATTATGTATAATAATTATGTATCTTTTCTCAGCTCCTAACGTCCGCTGGCAAGAACATACCACACATATCCAATATTTTTCGACCTAGTATCCTCCTAAAAAGTTTAATTGAAGTCAATGATATCACGTTAGATCGTGATACCACGTCTCCTAATGTTAGATATTTGAAGCAAATTGAAGTGGTTGAGAAATAATTGATGTTTAAATAAGGCCAGTGATGAGGTTTTGCAAAAAGAATTCCATTGTTAGCGAATGTCAAAACAAGATTGCTCTCATGACAAAGGATATTTTAAAGGAAACGGTTCTTTGAGAAGGAATACGCAAGTTTGTAAGCTGTGGTCTCTTATGGAAGGAGTGGATAAAGGAACAAGAGGTAAACAAATTAAACATTCAGGAAGTCCCAGTGGTTCTTAAGGTTCTGAAGAGATATGTACTATAGAATTATATAGTCACTGGAAAAAAGGGTGAAACCATTTTAACTAGTAAAACAAACTGGAGACTCGGGAATGACTTAAGTTACCGAAGATGAATTTTATTAATTAATTTTAATAATTAGGTTGATATATAATTGATAAGTATTAATTCAATTATATATTGAAAAATAAATATAATTTTTATTAAAGCTTGGTTATTTGAGGGGCTTCTGTTCACACTTTCACCTACAGCCCTGACGAAGTCCTAAAACGCAGGTTGAAACGTTGGAGAACAATAAAAAAATAGTTGACCGTATGAAGTATATTGTAGGAAGATAGTCCGGGTGGAGGTCAATAAAGGTATCAAAATAGTAGAAGAAAACTATTTATTATTAACCAACGTTTCGCCCACTTTGCAGGGCTTCGTCTGGGCTGTCAGATTGAAACAAAGATGACAACTTCTGGCACTTGTATATAGGATACATAGGATGAAGATCGGTATAACATGCTATCAATGGCAATGTGAAGGAATTGAGATTTCATCTATACTGTAACGAAATTGTAGCTTTTGAAATGCTATTGTCAGTCTTGGTTGATAAGATTAATAGAAATTAAAATTTATAGATTCATTTAATAAAGAATCTAGAAAGACAAAAATGATCTATACTTTCAAGTAATATACTAACCCCTATCAAAAATTTATAGAAGACATAAATACTGATAATTATTTTCAGTATTTATAAAAACTTGTCGGTTTCAAAGAGGATTGAAAAAGCTTGCATTTGGTGTTCATAGTATTTTTGCTTCGACGTGGATATTTGAACAAACATTTTTTAAATTGAACATTATTAAAAATTATTTAAAAAAAAGTGTTTCATTAATCAAAATGCTTACTAATTATGTGTGTAGGATATATAAGTTTGATGTATTATTTATTCAATAAATTATATTAATAAATTATTTATTAAAATTTAACTATGACACTTATACATTTTTCCCGACCTCGTTAATGATAAAATCAGCCTGTTTTCTGTTAATATGCCGACCAATGCTATCCCATTATCAAGTGAATTATTAGAAAGTACGATTTATTTTAAATTAAATTTATCATTAGAAACATTTTAATTGTGATCTAAAGGTACCAATTTGTGAATAAAATTTTACTGATTTTTATGGGCAGTCTTTTTTCATTTTCAATGCTGCAACCTATTTGTAACGCATGGCCTCCTAGTTCATTAACTGCCAGTTTGCATGGTTCCTGCTCTTCTAATTTCCATTTTCGAATCCCAAGCATAGCTTTGGGATCGCCGGGCACCGAACAGAATAATTGTTCAAATATAATTTTCCGATCAGTATTTTCAAGTCATTTGGTTTTTATTGATATATCGACAGGTACATAGATATGATCGACCTTTTTTGTTTAACTATCCCAACAAATTACATTAATTCTTTTTCATAGAGTAGTCTTAAATTATAACAGGGTGCCCTAAACAAAAATATATATATTTTTTATCCTCGTTTAAGGACTATCCTAGGCCCCTATAAAAATATGGGTTGCTTATAAAAACATTTTGAAGCACTTTTGTGATGGATCTACCTGTGAAATTCTTCCAGGTAGCTCTCAAACGGCAGGAAAGATAAACAATAAAATATTTTAACAATAAATGCTTATAAATGGATCTTCTCAGGGCCCACCGCCGAGGTTCTCTCTCACTACTGGTTGGTAAGTTATAATTAATACTAAAGTAAGAACTTGAAGTACTATCCCCCCCTCTCTCTCTCTGTATAATTTTGAATCCAGCGATATCCTATTTGAGTAATTTGAGTTCTGTAGAGCCTCATAATTAATAATTAAATCGGTTTTGAGGCATATGGTTTTAATATGTGACAGATTCTACTGTCATCAAAAGGATAGAGGATATCCATCCTACCAGTGTTTGTTCCAATTATGTATTAAAAAAAAATTAAAATCTGTACCGCTACAACCCATGAAGATTCAAGGGTATAGTATTTTGTAAGGAAGTACTGTTACTAGAACAACGGTTGTTCAAGGAGGTTATTTGGTCAGAATCACGCCCAACCGCCAGACTTTACCCAATTTATGAGGCTGAGTGGATCCCAGGAGGGCTCCAGAACCCACAGGGTTGACTCACGGCTACATTGTAACTTAAACAATTTTCTGCCCGGCCGGATTTCGATTTGGTTGGATTTGAGTTTCTTCGAACTCGGGTCCTTGGAGTTAATAGCAGCGTGCCTTACCACAGTGCCACCGCGCTCTCATCCAATGCTGTATTACAAAGAAATAATAGATGGATATAGTCATATCTAAAACCCCATAAGAAAAAAAAATTCCTACGGAGTCAATTTAGAATGTT
This sequence comes from Halyomorpha halys, assembly GCF_000696795.3. NCBI lineage: Eukaryota > Metazoa > Arthropoda > Insecta > Hemiptera > Pentatomidae > Halyomorpha > Halyomorpha halys. Next base: position 50,265 of record NW_027112031.1, read on the forward strand.
TTCAAAGGGACATTTTAAGAAAAGGTACATAATGATTAGGGAAATATTTAAGAAACGAATTGTCTTATCTACAATTATGGACTAATCTATAGAATAGATCTATAGAACAGGACTGGTTAATTAGAAAATCGCCCAATTTTATTTTGAGACGTTTTGTCAAAGTTTAGGATTTGAGAAGAGAGCTCAATTCGAAGTTTGTACGATTTTCTCTTTGAATTCAAGAGTTGATTTCGAACAATGTTTTTTTAGTTAAAATTGATAATGTTCCCATAAAATCGGTATACCCATCCATCTCGCGAGACCTTAATCCTCTCACATCTATATCGGTCACAAGATGAGCTTTATTGCTGACGATGAGATACTCAGTCTTCTCTTGATTTATTTCGATGTCAAACTTAGCAGCTCCAAATTAGGTTGCTGGTAAATGATTTCATCTAATTTTCATGATTACCGATAACGATAGCACCGTCAATAAAGCTAATTATGGATTTCTAGTTCCCATAAGTGAACGTGTTTTTATTTTCAAGGGTTCTACAAGCTTTATTTATAATAAATTGTGAGCGAGGGGCCCCTTGTTTTAAACATATGTTAATTATATAACATCCGTCAACGTTGTCTGAAGATAAATCCTATTTATAGAGTCTTATTCCTCCTTTAACTAACCAAAGCTTTGTTTCCCATCTGACATTTAATAACGTTGCCAGAACAAAAGCATCGTCTGTGGTGTTTCACTCTGAGAGAAATCTTGTCTGGTAAACACCTCGTTATTCTTCACCTATGAGCAGAAGCAGTTTATATAAGATCTCATATATTCACTTTGTATTCTTGCCAATTGGTATAATACATTTTTTTAAAAATATCTTTCTTGAAATTTACAACTGTATATTAATTGTATTATACATTCAGTAAATTTGATCTCAGTTATAATGGAGTGATACAGGCGTGTAGAGAAACTACCCATTGGTAGCACTCTGATGACGTTTTTACATTAACAGGTCTAGTAGCCATCTTCTTTTCTGGTGCCTCACAGGATTGCAAGGAATGGAAGATGAGGCAAGGTTAGAAACTAGTGTGTTTGGTTGGTTAGGGAGTTTATAATGGAAGGAATATCTGGTTCGGTTATATTTGGAACATTAAGGTCTTTATGTATGGTTGTGTTTTTGACAAAGTAAGGAGCATTGAGGATTTTGGATACGAGAGGAATTAGAACGTTTAGTGGAGTCCCAAATCTCAACTCCGTTTGTTCATATAGACCTTATTACAGTAATGTAAATCAGTCTTATCCAATGAATTGGAAGTTTAGACCGTTTGTCTAGTAAATGCTGTAATAGTCGAAATCGACACGTAGTTTCCTGTCTTTTCAGTCTTGTGTGAGGATTCCAGGTTAGTCTTTTGTCCAGATGTAGTTTCGATCCCATGATTTCTTCTGGGATCTTTCTCTCTGTCTTTATTTTCTGTGCTCTTACTTCTTTACCGGCCGGCAGAGAAAAAAAAACCCTAAGTAATCTTCGGTTATTGAATCCTAAGTATTCAATGGATAAATCTTATTCAGTTAATGTTATAAAGTTATTTTTATTTTTATTTATTATATGTTAATGTAATAAAGTTGTTGTTGTTGATTGTTGCTTAAAGGCGTAAAACCCTCTGGTCATCAACGCCTATGACATGATAAAAGTAAAAAAATATAT